>NC_060954.1:43490915-43505342 GCF_022045245.1 Lucilia cuprina
GACCCGTCATTGTTCACTCGTATTTATATAATGTATTCGCCTGCTTGTGATTTAATTCAATCAAAATCCAGATGTTTAGTCATTCTTACATTTAAATACATTAGGGTAGTTGTAAAGTATCGGTTGTTAATGGTAATAATAAGTAATAGTTTATTTAAAATTAAATTTAAGAATATATTGTTTAATGCATGTTTAAGTAAGGACTTAAAAAAATCAAGGAATAAAAGGCGACTTTATTGTAAGTACGACAGCAGACTATCAGCCGTGAGATTGTGGGTTCAAACCTTGTGTCGACTATTTTAATTTTAGTTTTTCGTAAATAATTCTATAACAACATAACTTTTGGGGCATGGAGAATAAAAATTAATACCTTTTGAATAATGAATCGTTTAATATTTTTCATCTTATCTGTAAGTAATATATTTTTTGGCCTCCGGTAGGTTAGTGGTTAGTGTTCTAGTCTGGTAGACTGGAGGTGGTGGGTTCGATTCCCACCCGTGGCACTGGTTAAGGAGCGCACAACAGGCCCGATAGAGGCCTAGGTGTATTTCTTCGGATTTGATGTGTATACATCCTCCTTTCAAACTAACTAACTAACTAACTAATATATTTTTTGGGATACTAAGGTGCTTAGGTTCTTATCAAAGGTGACGACATGGGCCAGTTATTTAGTAATAATTTAACAACTTTAAAATGTAAATACGTAGTTTTTATACCCTACAACTTCGTAAGAAGGGTATGAATAATGAAGTGCTATATGTGAACACCAGCCGTGTTGGTCCCTTTCACGGTAGCCTTTTTTATGCAGTGGGTGTGCTTGTTATACTCAGATGGCAATTTACATATACATATAGCCATAGTCTGGACTATAGACTAGTCCATATACTGTACTGTAGTCTAGACCGTAGTCTGGAATATAAACAAGTTCATAGTCTGCACTATTGACTACTCTACATTCTGAGCTATAGACTAATCCATAGACTGGGCTATAGACATGTCCATATTCTGGTCCATACTATGGGCTAGTCAATAGTCTGTACTATGGATTAATACATAGTATAGACTATAGACTAGTCCATAGTCCAAAGGTCATGGCATGGGCCAGTTATTCAACAATAAATTAACAACTTTAAAATGTAAATTTTCAAGCACTGGGTTTGCTTCATGCACGCAGATGACAATTTACATATACATATATATGTGGAATATCCGGTCCAGCACTTGAGCTACCTAATATATTGCCATAGTTGGAAAGAATAGTGTCAAGAGTTAAACTCAATCTAACAATGACAAAGGAAAAGGCAACCAATGGTTAGAGTCGAAAGAAGGCGCTTGAGTCTGTCCCTTCAGGATGTCGTACAATCATTATCAGGATCAAAAGACACTCCCCAGTGCATTTCTGTATCTCTTAAAGTCGCCCAACCACACTACTGAAATGGCTTCTTGTTTTTTGGTAACAGCACCTAGGGGATGTAATTGGTAGACGTAGAATATGATAAACATACTTATTTTAGTGGCCACACGGACCTACTGTTATAAGCTGAGCATGGTAAGAGTAAAATCCAAAGCAATCAACCGTGAAGAAATCACTAATAAATTAAATGTCAAGGTATACCGACTCTTTAAGCGTCACTCCTTCTATCCTTCCGACATCTCCACAAATACAAAGGTTGTTAGTTGGTTAGTTATTATGTTAGTTAGTTAGTTAGTTAGTTAGTTAGTTAGTTAGTTAGTTAGTTAGTTAGTTAGTTAGTTAGTTAGTTAGTTAGTTAGTTAGTTAGTTAGTTAGTTAGTTAGTTAGTTAGTTAGTTATTTAGTTAGTTAGTTAGTTAGTTAGTTAGTTAGTTAGTTAGTTAGTTAGTTAGTTAGTTAGTTAGTTAGTTAGTTAGTTAGATAGTTAGTTAGTTAGTTAAAAAACACACCTAGGTCTCTATCGTGCCTGTTGTGCGCTCATTATTTCGTGCTTCAGGCTAAATTCTAAGTCACCACATCCAGTCTACTACACTTTAGAACTAACCTCCAACCAACTAGAGACTACAGTTAAAGCTTTGTTATGAAAAAAACCCAATAACATTTCTATATTAACATTAACTTAAAGGAAACACCCAAAATGACCAAAAACCTAATATGATTATAAGGACTATGATGTCATATTATATATTTATTATAAATTATTATAAATCCCCACACTTACATTTTTTCCTTTATTAATACTTTATGGATATTGAGTTTCATTTCTATTGATTCTTAGAAAATTTCTTAAAAATCTCTTTAGAAGAAAATTACATATATTTATACCATTATTATAATGGAAATTTCCTAAGGCAGTTACTTAAGAAATTATCTTTAAACATTGAAGATAAAAACGATTTTAAAGAAAAATTTGTTTTAAATTAAAAAAAAAATGGTGAAAGGTTGACACCACATGCAATCAAGCAGATATGAGCTAATAATGACAATAAATTCTTGATCAAATAAATTACTTATTGTAAAGTTTTTCTTTTAAAAATTGATTGATAAAATTAAATGTTTGCATGTAATATTAAATGAAATTGTGGCCAAGCAATAAAATTGCTAATTCAATTTATATTCAAAACTAATTATACATACATATGTATATATATGTTGGTAAAAATTTTATATTTATGCATAAATAATACAGACAAATATAGAAAAAAACACATTTCGATTTCATGTGATTTTACACATCTTCAGATACATGATTTTATTTTACAATTTATGCACAAATATCAATTTCCATTAAATGAATTTTATTTTTGAATAAGAGCGTATGAGTGATATTTTTTTGTTTGAGCCTTTAAAAACATATAAAGTATACGCCTTGTTCATTAGCTGCAGTAGGATTTATTATTTTTTTTGTAAACTTTTGTTTATTTTAACTTTATTTTTTTTAATTTTATTATTTTATATTTAATGAAATTATTTACCAAACTTTTTACATCTATTTGTTAATATTTGTGTTACAATTGTATTGTATTAGACAAATAATTTTAATTCTATTTGCAGATATTTTTATGATTAAATGTAAATAGTTTAAATAGATGTAATTTCTAATTTTATTTTCTGTTTTATCTGCTAAATACACATTGATTTATAATTATTATTTTTTTTTAAATTATTTATTTACATTTTTACAATATTTTTACTTGATTTATAATTGAGTTGTAATATTATAGCAAAGCCTGTAATAAAGTGTTTTATTTACATTTGGGAATTTATTGATAACTTTATTGTTTTTAACTCAGAGAAAAAGTATAATTTCTAATTGCTTTGAAATATTGGAAACTGTTATCGCAATTTTGGTTTAAAGTATTGCCTTCCATCTACTTTCATTGTAGGTTTTCTCTAGATTACTTGGGTATCCAAAAGTGGTGATTAACTTCCTGCTTATTACATGGAAACTGCAAAAATTGTGTTTGAATTTCTTTCAGCTTTCTAGTTAAACCTTAGAGAAAAGTTACAGCGAAAATTAGTACAAACATTGAACCCTAGCATATTTGCTGGGTATTTACTTGCTGATTAACAAATACATTCATAATGTTTCTTTCTTTTTCCTTTTTCCGGTTACCAGAGATACATGATTAAAAAGGAAAAACAAAAAACAACTACAAATACAAAAAGATTTATAGACCAATTTTTTGTAGGTTAACCAAATAACGGTAACTTTTGTAACTTATTTCAATGAATGCTGCCAACACACACACACATACACCAATACATACACATATAAACAAATGTAAACAACACAAAAGGAAATGAGGCTTTTTTAAAAGTTACAATCAATAGTAAGATAAAAAGAGTTTATAGCTTAATGAAGAGGGTGGCTAACGTATTCGTAAGTTAACTTAGCTTAATGATTGGGGCTGTTAGGACTGATAAATATTACATAAATTTGTAATTAGCGTTTTTATTTTTTCTTTGTATTTTTTGAAAAACTAAAAGTTATTTATATCTATGATAATTCCTATTAAAGTTATTAATATATCATTTATATTGCCATCACATCACAAAATTGTGTGACAATATATTTGGAATATTAAATAGAAAAGTAGTAATTTGTATATCTCTTGCAATCCCTAAGGAACATGCTGATGGTATTTTTTGTATATGGTAGACACTGTACAATAACTTTGTTTGACTGCCAGAACTATCATATCTATAATCATCGCTTTCCCTTTGCAAAACTTCCAAGATCCTTTAGAAGCATTTCTTTTATATGGAATGTTTTAGATAATCTAGCAATAGCTGCTATCGGTAGACCGAAGTTCAAATCTATCAAGTAAGCCAAAGACAAGTTTTTACTTAAAGTGACGCCCTGTTGCAAATATGAACAGAGTCCACCATAAACATACCTTAACAGAGGAAAAATCAAGGATAACATGATATTACTATTCATTGCTAAGCGCAACTAGTTCACTTGAAGCATTCACAAAGCAAAACATTTGACACATTATTCCTACAGTCACTCCTCTGAGGGGTCATAGCTTTCTTTATGACAATAGAACCGAACTTGTCTCGAAATATAGATTTGAAGGAGGGCTAGGAGCCATGTTTTGTTGAATTAGCTTCGAAAATTTTGCTGAATTAGCTTCGAAATTGCGACCTGTAGTTTGATTACAAGATTTACATGGATAGACGGATAGACGGATGGACAGACGAACGGACGGACGGACATAGCTTAAAAGACTCAAAATAATTTAAGCCGATTGGAATATATTAAGATGGGTATAGGACCAATATTTTTGCAGGTTAAAAACATCAACACACACCCAATATACCCTACCCACAAAACGATAACACATTCCAATCATTCCTACTATCACTTATCTAGGTGATCTCCGTAATCTTAACTCCAAGTATAGATTTCACCTTGCATCAGTTATTAAACCAACATTATCTATCCAAGATTTGAGTTCACCATAAATGGCCCCGAAAATATCTTTCCATTAACAGGGTGTAGGTTATACAAAAACGCCCGACACATTTAAATCATTCCCACCTTCACTAGGGGATCTCCGTAATCTTATCTTCAAATATAGATTTCACCTTGCATCAGCTATTAAACCAACATTATCTATACAAAATTTGGATTTAACCATAAAGGACCCCGAAAAGACCTCACCATTAACCGAGACAAGATCTGAAATTCAAATTGTTTAGATTCACTTGACAGTATTTTCCCGCGAACTTCAATGACATCGAGATAACGGTTTACCGAAAAATATATCCGTATGTCTGTGTGTGTTTGTTTAAATAAATTTTCCGAAGACTGCTGATATTCTCGGGATCTGAATCTTTAATAACACAGGTCTACAAACTTAGAGGCCAAAGCATGCTTTTCTAAAGGACTGAGTCCTGCTGAATTCAAATCTGATATTCTCCATCACATAAATTATATTGTTTTCAGAGATTTTTTTTGGTACCCTTTCACTCATAAAACTAAACCGCTGGACCTTTTCACTTCTCCACATAATTTATTTTGACGTATATCGATAATTTTTGATGAAAAATTGAAAAAGTCTTTTCGAAAGATACCGCAGGATATAATCCTTTTTGGCATGTAATGACATTAATTTCTAAAAAATTACGTATTTTTCTTTTGAAATAACCATTTATTGTAGCTGTGAACTCAAAGTTATGCTCTTAATAGAGAAATTTGAAAAAACAATCTTGGGAAACCGGTGTCCCGTATATGGAAAAGTGTAAACTTCTTACTTATCTTCTGTCTTTCTTTTTCGAGATATCTTCACCTAAAGCATGAAAACTTTTGTCTTCTAACTGTTTATATCTCAAAAAGTGATAAAAATGGTCCTTGAGGACACAATATCTCACATACCAGATGTGATTCGGATTCCACGTTATTCAAAAAATAGTCCTCTGCAAAAATAGTCCAGAAATAACAAAGATAAAAGTAAAATTTGGAAACAATCACTTGTCCATATTATCCAAAAAATGTTGACCTCTTATTACTCACTCACCTAAACTTTTGTCTATTTAAGTTTTACTTTTTATTGCATCCACTTAACAATCTTGTCCTAATTTCAAACAAAAACTTTTCTATGCTATTATTCCCCTAGTATAATTTTATATACTACTAAACTACTAACTTAAAATGGTGTGTCCTTTGGGTGTATGTTAAACAAAAAAAAAAAAAAAAATACAAGCGTCGAGGACACTCTATTTTCAAACATACAACCACAAACACACATATACACACAAATTAGCATCAATCATTCAAATCTTTCATTAATATGTGCTTCATATTAATTACAAAAGTTTTCACGAGCTTGTCCTAATTTGATGTTTGTGTCTGAATGTATGTGTGTTTTTCTTTGAATCCTACTACAACCATTAATTTGTCATTCTTTACTCTTGAAGTCAGTTAAAATTTTAACAGTTTTTCCTTTTCTTTTTTGTTTTTGGTTGCCTTTTCAAATAATTTAACATTTAAGTAATGGTTGCCAAGGGATTCTTTTTGCTATTTATATTCCTTTCGCTGAAAGAAGTGAAAATATTTGAACACTTTAAATGACTATTTGACACTCTACTGAGATGTGTGTGTAGTTTTTTTTTTGTTATTTCAGCCATTTTTATGTAGTAGTGAGTCTGACAGTTGAAATATTTTCATGTCTTTACCAAAAAAGTATGAATGTGTGTATATTTTAGTAGTAAGTATGTACCCGGCAGTTTGGGAGTGAACGTATATACCCTATACCACATTAGTGGGGTGGGTATATTGGGTTTGGTCTAATGTTTATAATGCACAATAATATTGATCCTATACCTACCTATAAATATACCAATCGGCTCAGAATCATTGTCGATTTAGCTATGTCCGTCATCTGTCTGTCTGTCCGTCCGTCTGTCCGACCGCCCGTGTAAACCTTGTAATCAACAAACTACATGTCGCAACCCATTACCGAGTTTTTGCTGGGTATGTTTGTGTCAACCAAGTATTTAAATAATTTGAACAAACTAAAAGAGGTAAATTGACTTCCTAGTTAATTGCTGGGTATGTACCCACAAATTTAATGGCATGAAGTTATACAAAGTGTGCTCAACCAATTGTATATAAATACTTAAATAAAATATTCTCTTATTACATTTAAGGATTCAACATGACCGTCTGATAAAATTATACACCTAAGTTTAAGTGAGGTTACATGTTTGCGAGAACATTCGAAGGTCATATAAACTACCGAAATTTTGTAAACCTATAGTTTCAGAGAGAACGATTCGTTATAGTTTAGATCACAAAAGAAGCTTGTATCAAGATATCAAAGTCCATGTAGAGATGGATAGCGCATACGATTTGGCAAGCGTCTAGCTATACAGTACCCAAAGATTATGCTTAAAAGAAGATTGAAAATTCTTTTTTATAAAAAATTGGTTATTTGGGTTCTGATTATTCAGATCAAGTTATTTTATGACCACAAAATAGAGAATCTGTTGATTTCTCGAACATTTGCAATCTTGAGCTAAAAGTGTTTCGACTCGAGTTCTAACTAGAGTAACTACACTCGAACCGGAAATTAAAAGGAATAGGATCAACAAGGTACATCGGTGCTGGGCGATATGTAGGAAAAATATAGGCATGAAATGGGTTCCTAGTCCTATTATGAAATATAGGCTTTATAAAAGTGCAGATAGAATAATTCTAGCTTATGCTTCAATAATCGAGTATACTGCTTTAGACAAAAAGTGCAATATCAAAGTACTACGAGGGAGTTCATCGTACATGATGCGTCATACTGGACATATTTGAAGGCTCTACACAATCATCGGAAGTACTTACCAGATCATAGGAACAATGTCTTGATCAAGTGGAACATTAGAGCAAATACAAGTAGGAATCCGTTTTTACACAGCTGCCTCTAAATTGGGGAACAAAGTGGGGCTGGATTTATATATTAAAGACCCAGAAATATACCACCGTTTACCAAATCATAACACAAGCTTCCACGCAGAAGTCCGAGCAGTAACGGATTGCGTAAATTGGATTAGAGTAAATATGGCGCCCAAAGCACTTAATATATTTACCGGCAGCCAGAAGGCAATTAGGTAGAACATGATAGAAATAAATCTAAGACCGTACAAGCCCACTCGGAAGTTGTCGGCAACGAGAGAATGAATATAATAGCTTTAAAGGGAAGGGAGCTCGAGTCTGTTAACCTGATAAATGCAAAACTATTCGAAGCAAAAAAGCTGAACTAAAAATATGGAATAATGAAACGGTGGGTAGAACCACGAAGATCCTTTGGGGTGACCCTGATGATAGGAAAAAAAATCTCCTCAAAATGAGCAAGACTGAAGTTAGTATGATGGTACGTATTCTGAGTGGACACACATGATTACGAGCACATCTATGTAAAATTGAAACAGATCTTATGAAGTGACCCTGATGAGAGCAAAACGAAAAACTTCTTCAAAATGAGCAAGTCTGAAGTTAGTAGTACTCTGAGTGGACACACAAGATTACGAGCACATCTATGTAAAATTAGATGTGTGGATCTAGAAGAATGTGGACCAAGAGGAGTGGAAGATTCTTAAGATGATTTAGTTAAGTTTTTACATAATAAGAAGTGCACAATAGGCCCGAAAGTGGTCTAGGTGTATTTCTTCGGATTTGAAGTAGTACACATCCGCCTATCATCCTAACCTAACTACTCTAGAAACCTTGATATTAATACCAAAATGATATGCGGTAAAACTAATGTTTTGGGATATGTTATTGATGTTGTCTCCACAGTGGACTTGACTAGTTTTTATTTTGTTTTAAATTTTCAATGTTGTCACGCACAATAACACCACCACGGTAGAGTGATAGTGAAACTATACGTGGAAGAAAGCATTAGTATGGTTGGTTATTTTAATTTAGAGGTTTGGTGGTGATGATTGTATCTCCTTGTATTTATAGGTCTCTTGCTCTGATTATACCGGTCATGTGGCTATGAAATATGTCTTGTCAATAGGTGAAGTTTTTGTTTTAAATACTAACGAATGTACTGTAGCTGAAGCAACAGTGCCATTTCAGTAATGTAGCTAATCTGTCTTTTAAACTTGAAAAAAGCGCTAGAGTGGCTTCTTATAGAATGGAAATGCAAATCATTTTGATGATATGGCCACGGTTTGTAAAGCACTACAGTGTTACATTCAAGGAAATTCTTTCTATTGCCAAAAACTTACGTCTATTACGCCTTCTTTGTCGAGCATGTTGACTGTCTGTCATTCTACTGCGAGTTTGCAATGTTAAGAGATTAGTTAGCTTAAGTAACCAAAGTAGAGAATGATGTTCGCTGAATGTTTTGTTTCGGTATCGCAGTTTTCACAGACAACAACTCTACTACAGTGCAGCCTCAGAGGGACTATAAGTTGAGGAAAGCGTTGTTATAAAAACAGATTGGGTATATTGATGGATGTTCAATGTTGTCACGTACAATTATACAACCACCGTGGATTGAAAGTTAAAGTATACGTGAAGAAAAGTACAATAAATATTGGGTAATTTGATTTAGAGGTTTGTTTTCGTCTTCTATTAAGTCGGTTGTCTATCCAGTGTGATTATTACCATACAGTGTTTCCCTATGGCAAGAAAATAAGCAAATAAGTATAGTTCGTGCTTCGATCTGCGAAATACTTATGAAACCGGCATATCCAGAAAAGCGTATAACATTATTATACATTGCTCTATATCTATAGAACAGTTGCACAGTGATGTTAGTGCACCACAAATCACTTCATTTTAGGAATGGTTATCATGTTGCTGGTCATTCAACAGCGGGAATGCTGTGAGAAAAGATTGAAGGCTTGATCTCTCAATTTCATGTTAAAAGAATTGTATCCTTCCTATTCTAAGCAAATCACTCACAAAAGAGTAATAGATTGTTCTTGTGCAGGCAAAAGGACACCATTAGATAAGGATGTCAAGACAGCTTGGACTTCGACCTTCAATTCCTTATACCCAATTAAGTGTCGTCTAAATTGCAAAAGGAAATAATTGAATTTTTAAAACATTTCCAATTTATCATGTTCGATAAATACAGGAATATATATATATATATAAATGCTTGAAATCTCAAGACCATGGACTTCTATCCTCTTGTTCTTGTACCTTCACACTAAGAAGTTCTCACTTAGAAAGAGAGACTTTTAAATTGGAAAAACAAGTTAACGCTACTTTGACTGAAATGAAATCACTCTCAAATCACACACATAAAAGGTCCAGGGTTAGCTTCTAAGCCGTGTCGTACAGGTTCTTACGTTCAAGTGTCGGATGATGGTTAATCACCGTTTATTGAAAAATTTATCAGTTATGATTATTTGAGTAGTTAAAAAAGATTTTTTAATTCTATTTTACATTTTGTACTTTTAACTGTAATATAAATATCGTAATTATGTCAACAATATCTAAGACATACTGCACTTTTATCTAAAGTTTTTAATCCGGTGTTAATGATTTATTTTTTATTTAAATACTGGTCCTTTATATTTAAAACTTTTTAAAAAAAGTTAAATCATCATATTAAAGGAACTTAATCCTTTAAACGCAAACCTTTTGAAATGAATACACAGCTGGTTTCACTTAGAATGTTATTACCCAGCAAACAAACATTTGATATACAATGACATTTATACGAAGAATTAAAAAAAATGAAGCTAATAATGTCCCCAAATCCATGTTCAATATTTAGATTTGGAAAACCCTATTAGCTAAAATCATACTCAATAAAACTTTCTATGTATATTCACTGGGTTATTGCTTATCTTAATACAAACATTTCTTTGTGGAAATGTTTTTTCATTTCTCTACAAAACACATTGACGTCACATGTTTATGAAAAAACGAAAAAACATAGTTAACAACATTTACATCGACACAATATCAGAAAATCCTTTGTATGAAAAAAAACAAGTAATATTTTTCCTGATAGAAATCTTTCTCTTTTAGTGGAAAAGTCAGACAGTCAGACAATCAGCAATGTAACCAGAATGCAAACCGAAGAAAAACAAACCAAAACCAATGTGAAAATTTACATTCATCTTTATTTTTATTTTATTTATTGGAGTTGAAGTATGTATGTGTAAATTTTCACTGCCCTGTAGTTCAAAGAGTACAAATACTCCATAAAAAAATTTAAATTTGTATTTGGGAAAAGCACCAGATTTGGGAAAAACTCTAGAGTCCTTGTACAACTGCTGGGTGAATACTTACATATATACATTTGTAGGAATAAATGTATATGTATGTAACCTTAAAATATTTTCCATTAAATGGATTTTACATTTTCTACTTACTACTCCACGTCCACATTATACATTTTTGACGATGATGATGATGGAATTTTTTTTGTGGTTAGCTTTTCCTTTTGAGTGGGTGAAACATATAGAAATAAACTTTAGCAGATGGGGAGCCCCTGACAACAGCAACAACATCATTCCGCACCAATAGCGGGAATACTACCAGCATTATTTTCGTTGTTGAGAGTGTGTAGGATAAAGTGTGGTGTAAGTAATTGGTTAGTCCGTTGGAGTAGACTTTGGTATTATATTCTCATACTTTCTTATCACATACACATGTATTTTTTTAATGAATGAGTGGTATTTGATATGTGTATAGGTTTTCCATATATACACATGTCTATTAGTGGTTAACAAGGGGGTTAACTTCCCCGCCATTACACAAGTAGTTAATGTATCCTTTTTAAAGAGTAATTTTTCTTATATGTTTGTGACTTGATTTTTTGTCCTTTTCAGTATTTTTAATGTAGAACCCTAGGCTCGTTTTTAGCCCCAATTTTAAGGTACCGGCAGGCATATGCTCCAATGTCTCACTTGACCGTAATATTATATTTGTAATCAGCATCTCAAAGTTTTCCAAAATGTGTGTGTATATTATGCTATCGGGCACATCTAGTTATTGTATAGTTATACCCTACACCACTTTTGTGCGGTTTGTGCAGAAGTTTGTAACGAACAAATGAATGTCGAGAGTTTTACGTAAGTACCTGGCATGATGCCCTACCCCACGGTGGTCTTTTTCATCCACTGGGTAGACTTGACCCTTTATCCATTAATGAAGAACTCGGGTGGCAATATTTGTACATGAATTTGACCGGTTCATTTAAAAGCAATTTGCTAAAGTACTTGAGCTATCTAATCTCTGACCATTGGAAGGCCTCTGTTGATTTGGCAACAGCACCTAGAGACGTAACCGGTGGACCGAAGTACGATCCATCAATAAGCCGAAGACATTGTTCTTTCTCACAGGGACACTCTGTGGTAATTCTGATATGAACAGAGTATACTCTAAACATATCTGGACAAAGAAGGAAAATTCAATGGTATCAAAAGTATTTAATACCTTTCACCCATCATCATTTAATCCAGCACACATCTCACCCAGAGACGTAACCGGTGGACCGAAGTACGATCCATCAATAAGCCGAAGACATTGTTCTTACTCACAGGGACACTCTGTGGTAATTCTAATATGAACAGAGTATACTCTGAACATATCTGGATAAGGAAGGAAAATTCAATGGTATCATTTGTATATGATACCGTTCATCCATCATCACACAACCCAGCACACATCTCATTCATACGACGCATTCATAAGAGAAAAACATACGACACATTCATTATAGGTAGACGGCTGGGTTGAGTCACGCCGTACCCCACATTCATCCCGTAGCATATACAATTAATACCAACTCATTTCCAACACTTAGTCCAACAGTTACTCCTATGTGGGAGATCTGTTGTTTTATCTACAGCACCTAACTTATTCCGAAATAATTTACCTTACATCAGTCTTTTAACCGCCACTTACACTTCCCGCGAATTTGGGGTTTAAACCACAGTTACTACGTGGATCCCGAAGGAACCTCAACCAACTGATCAGCCAGGACAACTGGCCTGCGGGCAACTGGCCGCCCGTAGTACCAGATTGTGAGGTGCTCTGGTCTAACCTCTTTTCAATCTATGCAAGGACTAAGCTAGGCAGTAGACTGTAACCAATTTTTTAGTCCCGGAAAGACTAGAGGTATTGGCTACCTGTTTATACCCCGGGATTGCAATAACACCAAGGTGGAGGCTTCAGCAAGGTAACATGCCCTCGGGGGGATGGGGCAAGCTACAATTCTACTTAAAGGCTTAAAGGCTTTGTGAAAACTAAATCACATTTTATTTTTGTAACAGGTGTAGTGCATTATATGGTCGGTCTCGCCCGCCTATAATTTCATACTTGTTTTTTAATGTAGTTATTATACATTCATGGCGTCTTCTATAACGTTGGAATCATCGTTGGTCAATTCTAGCCATTGGGTTGTATGTGCCGTCTCATTGTTTTTGAACATACATATATTTCAATATCTAGTTTTCAGAGTCCGACCTTACTCAGTGCCCGTGGCCCTTACTTATACTACAAACATAATATACATTGAAATTCATGTGGTAGCTTTTAATATTTTATATCCAAAGCAGCCAGGTTTACAATTCACATACAAGTAACCCGACAAACATAATTATAACATAATTAGCTGGAAGTAAAAACTGCAAAATAATTAATTTTGATGGAATTCTAAAAAGTATCCTTTTTTCTCAACACTATTTTGCTGCATTCTAATATACATATCCTGGTTATTGTGGGAGTATAAGTAGTATGTGGTTTGGTTGTCTGTTCTACTGTATGTGTTTATGCCAACATATGTATATGCATATCATGTATATATTTATACGAATACAGCTTCCTGCTCAAAATAACACATTCCGTTTTATACAACTCAGCCCTCATATACTGGAATTTTTATTACTTTAAGTGAAAATTTATATTCATAAAAGGCTCTAGAATTCGGTTGTATTATTTTTTTTTTACTTTTGTGAGTTTCAAATGATGTGATGGCTTTTGTATTGCTTTAATTTTAAAGCAATATTTTACAGTTGAGCAAATAAATTAAAGCCGAGTAAATAAAAGAAAAAAATACTATAGATATTTTTTTCTCTTTTTTGCATCCTGCCATTAGCAACATATTATGGATATTTGTCAATTTTAATGAACTGTTTGGTTTTTTATGTTTTGTTTTTTGTATTTATTTCCGGTTGAAGGGATAAACACTTGTGTTGTTTTGGGCAAAATGCTAAAAAAATCTTACACACATACATATGTATGTGAAATTAATAAAATACTAAAGTAATTTTTTGTTGTTTTATAAAAACGTTATTGTTATTTCTTTAAATTTGAAAAATTAGCAATTTATTAATTTTTGAAAGATTTTTGAACTGAACTCGAACTTAACAAGAACTGAACTAGAGTTGAACTAGAACTGAACTAGAACTGAACTAGAACTGAACTAGAACTGAACTAGAACTGAACTAGAACTGAACTAGAACTGAACTAGAACTGAA
>NC_060954.1:43505442-43506785 GCF_022045245.1 Lucilia cuprina
TAGTTCAGTTCTAGTTCAGTTCTAGTTCAGTTCTAGTTCAGTTCTAGTTCAGTTCTAGTTCAGTTCTAGTTCAGTTCTAGTTCAGTTCTAGTTCAGTTCTAGTTCCTTATGGTTTTGATTGTAATGAAATAGCAACACTTACTCTTAAAAATGACTCAAAAAAGATTAAAAAATGATTCCTAATTGATCAGAAGTGGGGCTCATAAATGACTCATTTAGAAGATTCGCGGTAATTGATCAGAAAATGAGCGCATATATGATAATTTTAATAGTGAAGAAGAGTCATAAATGACTCGAATGTGATCAAAAATTTTAAAAAAGTCTAGCTGGGTATATAATATATATTTTACATAACAACATTTTGTATCGTAAATATCGTAATTCACTGTTAAATAAACAGTCAATCTGCTCAACTTGTTACCTTCATATGAATGTAAGTGTTCAAATAACAAAGAAAAAAAGCTAAAATAGTAATACCAAATGACATATGTCCGACCTCCTGGTGACACGTGCAACAATATATTTTGCACGTATGTTACAACGTTGTAGCAACATGCATATGCTCACATGTTGCTGGTATCAGCATAAGGAAAAAACACAACTCATTTGGTTATTTATTTCTGGAACATTATTTTCAGAAAAGAAAAAATATATAACGACAACTAACCGTTCAATCACCCAAACGAATATTCATTCATTTACAATTCATGTGACATATTTAATTCTATTATTTTCATACTCTTCTTACTTGCAAAATTTTTTTTAAATATTTAAAGAATTTTTCTTATTTAGAGTTAAAGGGCCCAAGTGGGTTGAATGGTTGTACTTTTGCAATTCGTATGCAAATGATGGATCTGTTAAGAAGAGCTAAGGAGACATAGAGTACAATAATATGTATATTGATTTTATTGGTGTATATTTTTCTTTTACATTTTTCCGCTACTTGCTTCATGCCTCTCTAAAGGATTAATATATATATATATATATATTCTCTAAATAATGTATTCAAATGATAAATAGGAATTTAGTTTTTTCTTACTTCGCTTGAGTGTAAAATAAGTCTTTACTTACCAATGAAGCACGAGTTAAAAGTTGTATATTTCTGTAATGAAAAGAGATAAGTAATATGTTGATAAGTAAAATGTTTAAAATCAAAAAAGAATATTAAAATATTAAAGAGTTATTTTGAAACGTTTACCAATTGCATAAGAATGTCCTTATTTATTACTCTGAAATAGTTCAGTTCTAGTTCAGTTCTAATTCAGTTCTAGGTCAGTTCTAGTTCAGTTCTAGTTCAGTTCTAGTTCAGTTCTAGTTCAGTTCTAGTTCAGTTCTAGTTCAGT
>NC_060954.1:43506885-43540529 GCF_022045245.1 Lucilia cuprina
TGTCTGTTTGTTTGCTGAAATCAGTTTTTAGAGGACCCCAGATATCGGCGATGTCTGAATCTTCAATAATTCTTTTAGATATGTTTTGGGGAAGATCGCTATTTAAAAACAGCAAAATCGGTGTATAAATAACGGAGATATAGGCCAAAATCCTGGACAACCTCTGAAAATTTCATCAAAAATTGAGATTTTTTATTCATGCTCAAACAGAAATTACAAGAAACAAAAACAAAATACATAATCATACGATAAATTTTGTTATTGTACTCTTGTTTATAAAAACAAGACAGAGCGAGAGCAAGAGTAGAAGAGGGAGAGCAGCACTAGTGTGTTGTTATTGTCTAGAAACATGAAATTAAATATGTGGAGTTTGGCTTAAGTTAGAAGCCATAAAAGGGAACTTTTTGGTACTTTTTCGTTTTCCAAAAGGTACTTTTTGAATATTCTATAACATGATATTAAGTATGTAGATTCGGAATTAGACGAGAACCCATAAAAGGGAACATTTTGGTACTTTTTCGTTTTTCAAAATGTACTTTTTGAGTTTTCTATAATAATGATCTTAGAAACATGAAATTGAGTATGTAGTGTCCGGATTAGACGAGAACATAACAATTGATTTTTTGGTACTTTTTCGTTCTACAAATAGTACTTTTTGATTTTTCTTTAATATTGAACCTAGAATCGTGAAATTAAGTACATATGTAGAGTCGGAATAAGGTGAGAACCGGAAAATGTGAACTTTTTGGTATTTTTTGTTTTTTAAAAAGTACTTTTTGAATTTTCTATAATATTGAACCTAGAAATATGTAATTAAGTATGTAGAGTCTGAATTAGGTGAGATCCCATAAAAGGGAACTTTTGGGTACTTTTTCGTTTTTCAAAAGGTACTCTTTTGAATTTTCCATAATTTTGAATCTAAAGACTTCATTAAGCAAGTTAAGCCCGAAGTAACTTATGTAAAACTTGGTACTGACTGTTTTTTAACACATAATGGAGAAGGCTGTATAAAGTTCGGCACAACCGAATATAGAACTCTTACTTGTTTAAATTTAATTTATTTTCTATCCTAAACTTAACATTTTTGCCCGAGTCTACCTAATATATATATGTATTTAGTCACTAATGCATAATTCAAGTTTGAATATAAATTTTTTTTGTCGAAAAAATAATTTATGCAAATCCAACTGACAAACAAGAAGTATAGAATCTAAAAATGTATATATTAAAAAGACTAAACTAGAAATTTCACTAGGTATGTGTGTAATTTTATATATATTTCACTGTGGTACCTAAGTTACTCTGCAAATGTTGGTTTTATAGGTTGGTATATATGAGACGACCTAATTGCAATAAATTTTTGGCGAATTATTTAAAAGATTATTTTTATTTAAATACTTTTGTTTAAATTGGCCAATTTGGGTAACAATGAATGATTCGCCAAAACAATTTTTATAAAAAATTAAACATATCACTAAGTCACGAAGTAGGCTTATTGTAAACATAAGAATGTCAACGATATCACTTTTATTAACTAAATTAATTTTTTTTTTCAAATATTGTAATTTCAGTTTCATCTGTTTTTACAACATCACTCCCTGACACTCACAGTATGTGCTATGTTCGTCTATTTGAAATTTTCAATAGAGCCGTAGCTCCTAGTTATTAATATAATTTGAAAACAAATAGTAGACATAATCTACAAAGTCAGAGGAAAATTACCACTAAATATCATTCAAATTGGATTAAGGCTGCAACTAGCTGTAACATAGACAAACGATTTCATATGTTCCACATGTTTCTGGGATGTAGAATTAACAAATC
The DNA here is from genome assembly GCF_022045245.1 of Lucilia cuprina. NCBI lineage: Eukaryota > Metazoa > Arthropoda > Insecta > Diptera > Calliphoridae > Lucilia > Lucilia cuprina. Next base: position 43,508,710 of record NC_060954.1, read on the forward strand.
CCAGAAAATATTGTTTAAAGACTTATATTCCACTACTTATTTTTAAAAGCTTGCAATATACTATTACTTAGAAGGAGTCTGGTAATGACTTACAACTTTGTTTTAAACAGAAAGGATAAAATAATTTTTTTTTTGTGAACGAAAGAAGCCGGTCGTAGTAGGTACTTAACTAATTCCTTATCTGTAAGCGAAAGCAGTAAGTACTTGCCTCCAATGTCATTGTTATTTAGTTAGTTGGTTAGTTAGTTAGTTAGTTAGTTAGTTAGTTAGATAGTTCGTTAGTTAGTTAGTTAGTTAGTTAGTTAGTTAGTTAGTTAGTTAGTTAGTAAATTAGTCAGTCAGTTAGTTAGTCAGTTAGTTAGTTAGTTAGTTAATTAATTAGTTAGTTAGTTAGTTAGTTAGTTAGTTAGTTAGTTAGTTAGTTAGTTAGTTAGTTACTTAGTTAGTTAGTTAGTTGGTTAGTTATTTAGTTAGTTAGTTAGTTAGTTAGTTAGTTAGTTAGTTAGTTGGTTAGTTATTTAGTTAGTTAGTTAGTTAGTTAGTTAGTTAGTTAGTTAGTTAGTTAGTTAGTTAGTTAGTTAGTTAGTTAGTTAGTTAGTTAGATAGTTAGTTAGTTAGTTAGTTAGTTAGTGAGTTAGTTAGTTAGTTAGTTAGTTAGTTAGTTAGTTAGTTAGTTAGTTAGTTAGTTAGTTAGTTAGTTAGTTAGTTAGTTAGTTAGTTAGTTAGTTAGTTAGTTAGATAGATAGATAGTTATTTATTTAGTTAGTTAGTTAGTTAGTTAGTTAGTTAGTTAGTTAGTTAGTTATTTAGTTAGTTAGTTAGTTAGTTAGTTAGTTAGTTAGTTAGTTAGTTAGTTAGTTAGTTAGTTTGTTAGTTAGTTTAGTTAGTTGGTTGACGTTTCTCTGCATATTACCTTATTTAACTACTGTACTAAACAGTTCAGAACATGCAAAAAAAAATATTGACTTTGTTCTCTTGTTTTTTACATAATTTCTATATGTCACTGGTGCATATGGACATACATAATCTCAAGAGATTTCAACTTTTTTTCGTCCTTTTTTCTCATATTGTTTCGTTTTTTCCCCTTGAAACTCATTTCATTTTATTTATAATTTCTCATACTAAACTTGGAAAAAAATTCAGCTTTTTTAAAAAAAAAAAAAAAAAAAAATTAACATACCAACGAGTGTGAACAAGTGCCCGTCTGTTCTAATACAACTCAAGCATAAAAGTGGGTGCAGGGCAGAATTTGACATTTGTTTAAACCTTTTTAGATGGTTGTACGAGAAGGGTGAATACAACTATAGTATATAGAAAATTTAGTGTCATTATTAAGGGTTAAATGTTTATTATATGGTTGTTATTGTTGTTTTTCTCTCTTAACTTAATTTATTTTAAGAACTCGTTTTTGCTGTTGTTGTTATTTGTTTGTTTTATAAAGTGTATTTTTGTATACATTTATACATATATATTTTGGTTTAATTTGAATTATCTTAGGGTTTTAATCGACAGAAAAAGAGTCTTTAAATTATACAATGTATGTATGTGAGTGTTTTTATTTTTATTTTTTGTGTTATTTGTAGTTTCATTTTATTTACTGCCATTAAACATGACAGTCATTAAACATTGTCTGCAAGTTCATGAAAATAGATTGATGGTCAAGAGAAAAGTTTTTATGTTCATTTAAATTAACATTCACTATTAAGGAGTATTAAAGATTGTTTTTTTTTTAATTTATTGCATATAGTCGTTTAAATATTTGTATATTAGAGGTTTTGCTATGTGGTTTAATAGCATATTTGATGTGTAATATTTAAAAGTTTTTACAATTATGTTGAATTTTTTATTACAATAACAAAAATATATTAACATTTTAAAATAATTAAATTTAATTTGGAAATTTGATAGATCCTTGTGAACTATTAAATGAATGATCCGCAAACATGTGAAATGGCAGACACAGACAGACACAGACAGACAGAGATAGACACAGACAGATACAGACAGCCACAGACAGACACAGACAGACACAGACAGACACAGATAGACACAGACAGACACAGACAGACACAGACAGACACAGACAGACACAGACAGACACAGACAGACACTGACAGACACAGACAGACACAGACAGACACAGACAGACACAGACAGACACAGACAGACACAGATAGACACAGACAGACACAGACAGACACAGACAGACACAGACAGACACAGACAGAGACAGACAGACACAGACAGACACAGACAGACACAGACAGACACAGACAGACACAGACAGACACAGACAGACACAGACAGACACAGACAGACACAGACAGACACAGACAGACACAGACAGACACAGACAGACACAGACAGACACAGACAGACACAGACACAGACAGACACAGACAGACACAGACAGACACAGACAGACACAGACAGACACAGATAGATATAGACAGATACATGCAGATACAGATTGATGCAGAAAAACAGATATGGTAGACGGCCGTAGAATTTAAAAAAGGACCAGATTTTATAGACCTCTAATGATAACCAATTTGGCACGAGCCTCATGTATATCTTCATGTTCTAATGAATCTTAACTGTTGTATAATCAAAGTACAACAGTACAAATAAAGACAAATTACATATTAAATTCTGCATTCATCAACTTCTTCGAATCACAATTTTTTACATGAAAACCCATTAATTACTACCATAGTTTAAAGTTGCAACTTTTTTAAATTAAACACATTTAAAATTTGTCACATTTTCGTACTTCATATTAAATTATTGATTTCTTTTTTCACCCAAATTCTTTAAATGCCTCTATAACGTGACAAATGTGTGAGCATTTCTTTTTAAAAATCTTCAATTGCAACAATTTTATGCATTTAATTTTTTAAAAGTATCTGTCTGAATGTTTGCAATATTCTTGAAAACTTTCAATGATGATGAAACGTGTATGAATCAGTATTTTTTTTCGATTAGATTTTTTTGTAATTTTATTGAAACTATAACACATTTTACCTGTATTACTAGTCTACACACATATATTTGTAGACCTAAATAAATATTAGTACTATTGCAACTACTAAAGCTATTGAAGTGTGATGAATAGTAAAATAGAAATCCTCTTACAAAAATACATCAAAAATGTTTGTAAATTTCAAAGTTGGTTTATAATGAAAATGGTATTTTTTGTGGTTGGAAAAGTAGACGTCATTTTATAGAAAGCATTCGAGATACCCAATGAATAAATTAAATGGTAAAAACAAATGATAAAATCTGACTAGAATATTGGTTTTTGGACAAGATTTTACTACTAACTAACTAACTAACTAACTAACTAACTAACTAACTAACTAACTAACAAACTAACATACTAAAAAACTAACAAACTAACAAACTAACAAACTAACAAACTAACAAACTAACAAACTAACAAACTAACAAACTAACAAACTAACAAACTAACAAACTAACAAACTAACAAACTAACAAACTAACAAACTAACAAACTAACAAACTAACAAACTAACAAACTAACAAACTAACAAACTAACAAACTAACAAACTAACAAACTAACAAACTAACAAACTAACAAACTAACAAACTAACAAACTAACAAACTAACAAACTAACAAACTAACAAACTAACAAACTAACAAACTAACAAACTAACAAACTAACAAACTAACAAACTAACAAACTAACAAACTAACAAACTAACAAACTAACAAACTAACAAACTAACAAACTAACAAATTAACAAACAAACTAACTAACTAAATAACTAACTCAATCACTTACTAACTCACTAACTAACCAACTACCTAACTAACTAATAAACTCATTAACTAAATAAATAACTTACTAACTAACCAACTCACTAACTAACTTACTAACTTACTAAATTACTAACTTGCCAACCATTTTATCCACTGTCTCCAATTGTCTCCAAGGACTATGCTGTTGACTTGTCTATGAACTAGTTATTGATTAGTCTTTCGACTAGTCTATTAACCAGTAACTGGAATTATCTATAAAATATTCTATTAACGAGTCTATTGATCATTTACTTTCTAGTGTATTGACTAGTTTTTTAATTCACCTCAGGAATATCCTATTGACTGGCACTAGGACATATTCCTATTGATTACTTCATAGAGTAGTCTATCAACTAATCTGAGAACTGGTCTATTGAATATTCTATTGACTGCCCTATGGACTAGTTTCTTGACTAATCTTTTGATTTTTAGTCTATTAACAAATCTATGGACCAGTGTATGGACTAAGCCATTGACCTAATGAGAAGTCTACAGACTTTTAAATAGCACATTGACAATTTTCCTTAAGACCAGCCTATGTTATAGGTTATTTGCAAATAATAGACTAGTCTATGGACGCGTCATATGTGAAATCTTATTTAAACATTTATGTTTGTTGGATAAATGAAAAACACACAAATTGTAAAGTAAAGCAAAAAAACAACAACTCATGACACACCCACACATCTAAATAAAATTGTCTGCAAAATTGATTGCGTGTTAACGACTTGTGCGGCTGTAATCAGTCATACTAGAAAGTCATATACATTTGAGTACGCACTTATAAAGCCTTTTTACTCCTATTCGATTTAGCCTAAAAGAACATACTTTTTTCAAAAAAACTATGAATAAATGAAAAGAAAAAAATGATTTGCATATGAATTTAAATAATATTTGAAAATTTAAGATATTTTAAGAATTTATTTTAAAACTATAGTTTTAAGAGATTTTTTTTTAAATTTTCAAATATTTTTCTTTGGTTATAAATTGTTCTGTTTTTAGATCAATTTTGAATTTACTTTAAAACTATAGTTTTTGGAGATTTTTTAAAATTTCGAAATATTTTTCATTGGTTATAAACTGGAAAATCTTGTGTTTACAAATTTTGAAAATCTTAACGTTATGATTTATATAAAGGTAATTAAGACGATATTGGTGGTATTGCCACCGGACAATAGCACTTTTTTGAGGCCTTATAACTTTGACTTTCTTTATCTCTGGCTATTCTTGACCAAAAGAGCTGAAATTTACAACAAATTCAAAGCATATTCATACGCAACGTGGTCAACAACGGATTGTTGTCAACAGTGAGTTTACCACTTTTGTTAACATTTAGACAACGGATGTATATCAAGTTTTTATTTCAACAACGAATCGTTGCATAGTGTTGTCTTACATATGTATGTACGTTGACAACGTATGCTACTGAAAATTTGTAAACACTTTGGTGTCAATTTGATACCAGGTGTGTATATTTCAAATCTCCACTGTGTAGTACTAACCTTGGTGGATTTAATTCAAATTCTATTTTGATAAATCGTTTCGTTTTGTATATATCTCAGAAACGCATAAAATGTCAAAGACATTTCAAAGAAGACTTCCTTTTCGTCTTTTACATGCCTGTTTTTATGGTCAATCCTTCATCAAATACAATTTCTTTTAAAAGGTAACATTTTATACAGAATATATGAAAAAACTGACATATGCATTATCTTAAGATACTGGCAAATTTTCTGCTTAACTAATTATTTTCTTATAATTTTTTTTGACATTTCCTTTTGAATTCACTTTAATAAAACTGGGAAATGAAAAACCTAAATCATTTCTAAAAAATCTCTGCACAAAAGTAACAAATGCTTAAAACCCTTTTACAATCAAAAGTAAAAAAATGAGAATTAACTGGAATGAAAAAATTTAATAGAAATTATAAAGTTGGATTGCAAAAACAGCAAAACAAATAATGGATTTAAAAGATTTTTACAATTTGTGGAGTTTAATCCTCTGTAAAAATTTATTATATCTCATAAATGGTTTCAAAATTATAGATAATTTGGAAAAAATATATACATATTTATTTACACTGTTTAATTTTCTTGTTAAATAGTTTTAAAGATTTAACTTAACTTTCTGGAAATTTATTACAAAAATATAAAACTAACATTTGTGTGCATAAATAGCAAATGTTTGCAATTATCTGTTTGTTTTTTTTTATATTCAATGACCTCAAGTTATTTTTCTGTTAGACTTTGTATAATAAAATAGAGAAAAATCCTTTAACTTTCATTATTGCATCTGACAACTTTTAATATTAAAAGGAAATAGTTTTCCATTTTTAAAACATAGAAACATAATCATACATACATATATACGGATATATTTATATGAATGTGCATTAGAGTGGCCCCAAAGTGGAAATTGCTAATGGTAATATATAGTTCCATCTATGATACCATTTCTCAAAAATTTTGTCCTGACGTCAATATTTGGTGAGCTCAATCATATGATAAAAAAAATGTCCTTTTTTAACGTTCTTATACAGCCATGTCCGTCCGTCCGTACGTCCGTCTGTCTGTGGAAATCACAATAGGCACCACACGGGAGAAACTAGATAGTTAAACATTTTCATAAATATTCTCTATTACTAAGGTTTGTTTTATATTGAAAAAGGAAAATATCGGTCACGTTTTCGGATAGCCCCCAACAAGTGAACCCTCAGAAAAAAAATCCGCTTTGACGGTCATAACTGTTTTAGAAGTAAGAGTATAGCAATGAAATTTGACAAAAAAGTTTTTTTATGAGTAGATCGTATATGACAGTATAAGTCCATAACTGACCTTACAACACATATAAGGTCGCGTTCAGGAAATGACTTTAACACTCATTACTGGCTAAAAATTTCGAGTATAGCAATTAAATTTGGTAAAAGTTTCTTACAAGCCAAAACCTCTCTACCAATGATATCTACAAATGATCATATTCCCATATAAGTTCCACTTTTGAAAACAACTATTACGATCATTACTGGCTTAAAAATATGAATATAGTGACGAAATTCAACACACATAAGTTTTATGCAAGCCAAAATCTCTTTCACAAATTGTATGTGGAACCTTACCCCCCATTTAAGGTCCCCTGTATAAAATTATTTAAACGATCATTGCTTGCTTAAAACTACGAGTTATGAAATATGGTTTTATAATTCGACATAAGGAACTTTTATACAAACGTTAATATTGCTTGGTAACTCGCCCTTCCTCTCATATAAGCCCTCTTCAGAAGATTACATTTACATTACTGGTATACAAATAAAAGTACCCCTCATATAAGGACCTCTTTAGAAATTTTGTTGAGGAAGATTAAGAAACAGCGATAAAAATCGTCTTAGGAACATACTTCTGAATTTAATGAGGTTTAATCTATAACTGACCCCAGTCCCAATAAAAGCTTCCGCTCAGGAAATAGTTTTGGATATTAAAATACATGCTTTCTATACCCTTAACCACTATAATGATGAGGGTATTATACGTTTGAGCTGATATTTGTAACACACAAAAATATTGGTGCAATACCCACCTTAAAGTAAAGTTGATTAAGACATGTCCGTCCGTCTGTCCGGCTGGCTGTCCATGTAAATCTTGTGCGCAAGATACAGGCCGCAATTTTCAATATAATTTGATGAAATTCGGACCAAGCAAGTTGCACAGGGACCATGCCTTTTAAAAATGTTTGAAATCGGTCCTTTATTTCACCTAGCCCTCATACAACCGCACCTCCCGATTTGGGCTTTTGATGCCATAATTACGTCAAATATACTATTATTTCTCTAAGAATTGGCAAAAATAAATTTCATATAAGTATAAATGACACTGCAGATTTTCGTGATGGTCGGCCCTTTAGCCCCCATACAAACCTCCCTTCGAAAAATGTCTAAAACGTCTAAAATTGACTTGCAACCATTTGTATCGCAATGAAACTCAACAAAACTAATTGTTATTTAAAAATATATCGTTTTCCCAAATTTACCGAGGATCGGCCCTTATTTAAGAAAATTTTGTTTTTTATCAATAAATTGCTTAAATACTTTAGAATTAAGGTAAAATTCAACATAAAAGTTTCTTAATGAAAAATAAAAATTTCAAAAATATACTCATGGTGTAGAGTATTATATGGTCGGCCATGCCCGACTATACATTCCTACTTGTCTTAATTAAAAATTAAGATGAAATTTGACATAAACAGTTCTGTACTCAAAACAAAATCTATGTACAAAATTTTATGAGTATCGGTTTATAATTGACGCATAAAAGTCCTCTTTAGAAAATTACTTATACGCCCGCAGTATAAAAATTGAACAAAAATATTTTGTTTTTAAAAATGAAGACTTCGTAAGTTTAAAAGATCTTCGCCCATAATTGACTTGAGTCATATTCCAAATATCACCCTGATGTTAAAAGGGAAACACTCCTTTTACAGCATACGGTAGATGGTGGGTATATGAGATTCGACACAGCCGAATATAACATTTCTACTTGTTTTAGTTGTAAACATTGAGACCTTATTTTCTCTCCAAAGAAATGGGGCCACCCTAATAAACATATATCTGAACATTAATAGCAACAAACAAATAGCTGGTTTTGCAATTAAACTCCTTGTCTAAAGCAATAAAGTTGGTAAATGAAAGAAAAGGTAATATTGTGAATTTATATATAAAACCCCTAAAGCCATGATCAAGACACAAACATACAAATAGATAAGAAAGTATACACATATAAATTTTAATAAATATATTTATATTAATAATGTTAAATTTCTCAGCAAAAACATTCTAAATAAAGAACACAACTTACCACTGTCAAATAATATATTTATGTTAAAGGAATATTATGTTAGCTTTACTGTCAAATATGGACCAATTTTCTAGACATGGACATGTTGGACATGGACCAATGTTAGTCAAAATCAAAAAAGATCGTTCAGTTTCTTTTGTCATAGAGAATGATATCTACTCATGCCGTGTCCTGCAAAAATTTCCGACTGTTCCGCTCATGTATGTAAAAAGTACTCCTCAAAGGACTACGATTGGGGCAAACTTATTCAAGTATATGGTAAAAAGATAAGTTGTGATAAGTGAGGACCTCGTAATCTGTTCGTCTATCTATTCGTTACATGACAGTAATCTTTAAACTACTCTCTTGTTCACTAATGTTTACATGATAGTAGTTGTGGGATTACCCAAATGGAACATGTATTCTTGCTGTGGTATTGTAAAGGATAGAGTTGTGAATATTCGATTTAAATCTGTTACATTGCAAGTGACAGGTAAAACCTCTACTTGAAATTTGTTCTACATACGGGCTGTAAGGCTATATAAAGAGTTTTCCCTATTATGTACTGTGTAGTAGAGTGTTTAATATACTATTAACTCTTTCAGGCACAAAACTAAACGACTTTTTATGAATATGACTTCATCGAAATAAAGTGTATATTTTGACGTATATTCATCATTTTTGATGAAAAATGGAAAAAGTGTTTTCGAAGGATATCGCAGGATATTATCCTTTTTAGCATGTAGTAACATTACTGCAGATGTAAACTCAAAATAACGCTCTAAATCGTGAAAGAGTTAAGGGGCGTAGTCTTAATAAGACACAAGTGTAGTATATAACTCTACAATTTTTAATCAAAAGAACGATAAAACTTCTCTTCTCTTGAATAACATAAATTGAAAAAAGAGAATTTTGAATAAATATTTACCAATTTACGAAATATTAATTTATTCAAACATTTTTGTTCATTTTAAAATAAATTTTCTAATTTAAGTTTAAAATTATTCTCCACACGAATTTTATTTTTTTTTTATGAAAATAATTCGAAAATAATATTATACTTTTTCTTCAAATTTTATAAAAATGTTGTAGTTTTATTTAATCATAATATAATTAATATCATTATGTTTAATGTCGCTAAAATTTAAGAAAAAATATTACGAAAAGTTTTCGTACTTTCGTAAAAATAGAAAAGGGTTTTATTAAATAATATTTCGTATTATACACGAAATTTTTGTAAATATTACGAAAATAGAAGTTACGAATTTTTTTCTCGTAAAGTTGTGCATGGATTATTTTCAGTGTAATAAAACCTCTTTTCACTACTTCTTCATTAGAATTTGAACTCATTATTCTAACACGGTGATGTATACGTTCGCTTGCAAATAGGGAGTTAAAGAAGTATATTTTGCTTACAAAAGAGTTGTTGAGTAAGTTGCATTGAAGCCAGATAGAATACCACCCAGGGACTGTTTTATTGCACGTCAAATAGTCATTGAAAAGTATGTGGAGTGAGTAGAAACAAAATGATCATTTAGGGGAATTATAACAAGAAGATAATGTGAAGACTCTTTTTTGAATAAGTAAGTTCTAGATGGTGCTTATTTAGGTTTGGAGAGAATAGTGAAACTCCGGATTACTTTATTTGTAATTACCAGGCATTTTTGAAATAAGATCCAAATATCTTTGTCTTTGGAGAGATGTCGTTCATTTTGTCAGCTTTAAACTCTATTAAATCCAATAAAATTATATTATTTCAATGATAAGTACTCTTGTGTACAATTCATTGTACTTCGAATTTACTATTTGTAGTGACTTTTCTACATCTGTTTTTTCACTTTTAACTAAGTTTTTATTTGTAAGGAGATGCTTTGGTTTATAAAAGCCAAAAAAATACGTATTCGCATTTTAAATGTTATAAAGATGTCGTTTGTATAATATGACTTCAATTATTTTTTGCTGGTGATTAGCTAAAATAAAACGAAGTACTTCCAAAAGAATAACATTTATCACCACTTCAAAAGTGGCACTTAATGAATTTGTTTATCTTCTGTGAAAGTGATGTTTAATAACCTACAAAGAACCGAAATTAGTTGCAATCTATAGTATTATAAATTTACTTTGAAATAACATCCAAAAAGTGCCCAAATTAACTTCTTAAGAATGACTTCAGAAGTTGTGAAGTTGAAATATAATAGAAAAGGACATCCCTCCTGCGATAAACCAGGTCTTTTTTAGAACTTCTACATAGTAATTTCTTCTTTACAATTGCTTCTGATTTTGCTCGGATATAAGTAGCAAGTGTATTAAAATTTAGATTCTAAGAAAGAAATGGGTAGAAAAATTATTTCACGACAAGCTAAAAGATGTAGCTGTAGGGATCATATGTACAATATCTGGGTTTTGTCAGAAAAATAAAATGGCTATTTAGTTAGAGGGCCATTGGCTCCAAAATTACTTCCATTCTAGATGAAAAATAAAAAAAAAACTCTTTAACCTTTTCATAGTCTTTAAACCATTTTAAATATTGAAAAAATAAAAAAATTTCACAAGAATTGAAATACGATTTCAACAAAAACTAATTAATTAATATATCGCAGACAAAGTTAATTATCTTAATATTTAATAAATGAAACTTCGTGCAACTATATATTTTATGATTCCTCCTACTTTAATTTATATAGATATATATTTTTTTTCAAGTATTAAATTAAATAAAAACTAAAGTGCTAAGGGAAGTGCTTTCGTGTGGTTAAGTTTAATTATAGATGCTTTTTTTTATTACAACTTTTATTATTTTCGCTGTATGGACATAAAAATTTAATCCCATTTATGTAGTAAAGCTGAAAAAAGAAACGGGAATACATTTTGAGAAAACTAAAATTTATGACAACTAATTTGTAGGAAGTTAAAAAGGGAATGAGTGAAGTATATATATAGCAAACTATAAAATTGTAAGGACAACGTTGCATTTAGTAGAGCATTAAATGTTAATATTTTATGTGGCATAGGACATGTGTATAAATAACTTTTCAAGTGTGACCAACAAATTGGATGTTCTATTGTCCAAAGACAAGTTCTGTTTCTTTTCTGATCACAATTGAAATTTATGGAATTTTTTTATCTTCTTTTCGTTAGACAAATGAAAGTCATTTTAATAAATTTCCAAAGTATAGACCCATATATAGACCATTTTTAGATATCTACCTTGTAAGTAAAAACATATGTATGTAAACCATAAACAAATGTATATTATTATTAAATTGTGTGTTTGATATACATACTGATATATACATTATATGCATATATATAATATATAGTAAATAATTTTAACATTTTGTTTAACATCCTTTTGTTATCCTGCTGCAATTGATATTCTCATTGCAGTTTTAGCTATTGTATTGCTAACAACCCTATTCAGTTCAATATTTTTTTCTTACTTTTTTCTGTGGCTTTAACATCTTTTGACTTTGTATATACAAACAACATTTTAAATGTTAAAAAAAGTGAAGATATCACAATGCAAATGGAAACACAAACCAATATGTTGACATTGGTTTTTGTTGAAAACTGTCAGTGTAAATACAACACATTTGATATTGACATACATACTAATACGGACATATAAGCAAAAACTATAATATGTATGTATGTGCTATAAAAAATACATTTTCTATTGAAGCGTAACATTTACCTTGTTCAAATCATATTTCTTTTTAAGCGACAAGAGTATTACAACGTACTTTTTTCTATTTTACAACAGAATTGAATAGTTGATATATATATATAAAAGTGCACAGATATTACATATTCATATGTATTTGTGGTATTGCTATGGAAACGATAAATATTGTACAATGATAATGCGCTTTATTAAGTGAGATACGTTTAATAGTTTGATGGAATAATTTAGTTATTCCCTAGTGAGATTGAACATCAATTCATTCAATGGAAAGAATGTAGAGGTCCTGATGGAATAAAATGTGTCCTTGTCTAGTTTAGAGTCTATGGTATAGTCAATAGTATAGTCTAATCTGTAGTCTAGCCTATAGTCTAGTCTATAGTTTATTCTATAGTCTAGTCTATAGTTTATTCTATAGTCTAGTCTATAGTTTAGTCTATAGTCTAGTCTATAGTCTAGTCTATAGTCTAGTCTATAGTCTAGTCTATAGTCTAGTCTATAGTCTAGTCAATAGTCTAGTCTATAGTCTAGTCTATAGTCTAGTCTATAGTCTAGTCTATAGTCTAGTCTATAGTCTAGTCTATAGTCTAATCTATAGTCTAGTCTATAGTCTAGTCTATACTCTAGTCTATAGTCTAGTCTATACTCTAGTCTGTATTCTAGTCTTTAGTCTAGTCTGTATTCTGGTCTATATTCTAGTCTATAGTCTAGTTTATGGTCTAATATGTCTATAGACAAGTTTGTAGTCTAATCTAGAGTCTAGGGTCTAGTCTATTGTTTTCTTGGTTTTAGAGCTTTTTTGCTCTAATTTATTCTTATACTTGGCGCATGGATGATATTGTCCAACTTCTTTGTAGTTGAGGCTTTGACCTGACATTTGGATACCTTTCAACTGATACTCTTTGTTATTTCCTCTAAGAAGACTTTTTAAAATAAAATTTTATTTTCGAATTCTTTTTATATAGAAATAGAAAATAATGAAAGATTCCCATTGAATTGACAGTTGAATTTCTTTTAGTCACTCATAATTGTCTGAACTTCAATACTTTATGCACATACGTACATACTTATTCAGTTTTTAACTCTATTTGTCATCTTTTTTTGCACTTAATTTAGCATCCTTTTCACTTTATCTTGAGATTTTTTTTTGTAAATGTTTTTCTGGTTAGGTGGACATTCGGGTGGTGTTTTTGATTTGATAGCTTGAAGCGTAACTAAAATAAATGTAATTGATGTCTTCTTTCTGCATTTTATGGTTTTGCAGCCAAAGAAAGCATAAGTGCAATTTATAAGGAATGAAAAAAAAACTAAATGTTTTTGCTTTCTTTTTCAAACAATTTATTTGTTAAATTGCTTTCCAACTAGTTTGTCAACTTAGACAAATTTTATTTTAGTTCTGGTTGTACATGCGTTCATTATTTTTGAAATGTTGTCGAAACACTCAAACAAATCATTAGTAATTGGGGCACAGAGTATTGGAGAAAATATTTCATATAAAAGAAGTTTCTGCTGATTTCGAATACAAAGTAGTGAAAATGTCTGTAATTAAATTGAACTAAATAGAACAAATTCTTAGTAAGAGCCATTACATGGGGTGTAATTATGATTTTTTTAATCTCCATCAGATTAAATATTATATATTTGTTGTAATGAAATCAGATTCAATCAAACTTTAGCCATGAAATTGGTCAATTCATTTATTAACATTACCATACACATTCTAATCTTAAAGCCTAGACCATTACAGTGATGTTTAGAATAACATTCTGAGGCGATTAAGCCTTCCGTATGTCTGTCCGCCTATATGTCTGTCTATGTAACCGTGCAAACCTTATGCGTAAGCTACAGATCGCAGTTTTAAAAAATATTTAATAAATTTTTTTCATATAATCTTCTTTTAATCCAATGACAAATGCTTTTATTGAAATGGTTAAAACCGGCGATGGAATCCTGCATAAATAACTTGAATGTTCTCGTATAACATAAACGAATCCTACCCCCTGCAAAGGATAGTTTTTGTGGTGGTTCCGCAGGAATTATGGACCAGTGTTGTTAGGTAATTTTTAAACTGTTACAGTATCGCACTCGTAGCATCAGGGACCAAAATGATTTTTTCTTGTAAGAAATTAAGTTTGTCCTCATTTAGGTTAGTGTTTCGGACTGGTAGATCGAAGGCGGAGGGTTAGTTAGGTTAGGTTGATAGGAAGATGGATACTACATCAAATCCGAAGAAATACACCTTGGCTACAATCGGGCCTGTTGGGTGTTTCTTATCATGAAAAAAAAGGAACTGAATGAATGATTTTTCAGACTTCAGAAACTCAGTTTCCTGAACGTAATTCCTAAGAATCTTCCAGTGTTAGTCAGGAATGTTATTTCCGGAATAACATCACTTCCACTATACTTGGACCTAACTTCGACGAATGCCTTGTAGTGGCAAAAAAATTGCTCTAGAGCTTCACTGTCCTCTCCACGCTGATACGCCTGAATGTATGATTTTTCAGACTTCAGAAACTCAGTTTTCTGAAAGAAATTCCTAAGAATCTTCGTATCAGTTTTAGTTAGTAATGTTATTTCCGAAATAACATCACTTCCACGATACTTGGACCTAACTTCGATGAATGCCTGGCAGTGGTAAAGAAAATGCTCCAGAGTTTCACTGTCCTCTCCACATGGTCTACATACGCCTGAATCCGTACGTCCGACTTGCTAATTTTGAGGAGATTTTTCGTCTTGCTCTCATCAGGGTCACCCCATATGATCTTTGTAGCTCTACACACTGTTTCGTTATTCCAAGAGACCATGTGGGATTCTCTCACCCATATTTTTAGTTGAGATTTTGTTGCGTCGAATGGTTTGTCAGCTAGTTTTTTAGTTAGTGAGTTAGTTAGTTAGTTAGTTAGTTAGTTAGTTAGTTAGTAAGTTAGTTAGTTAGTTAGTTAGTTAGTTAGTTAGTTAGTTAGTTAATTAGTTAGTTAGTTAGTTAGTTAGTTAGTTAGTTAGTTAGTTAGTTAGTTAGTTAGTTAGTTAGTTAGTTAGTTAGTTAGTTAGTTAGTTAGTTAGTTAGTTAGTTAGTGAGTTAGTTAGTTAGTTAGTTTGTGAGTTAGAGAGTTAGTTAGTAAGTTAGTTAGTTAGTTAGTGGTTAGTTAGTTAGGTGGAAATTGATAATTACATTAGATTTTAAGATACAGATACGAGTCCCTTGTGGGAGTTGAGTTTTATACATAAGTTTCAAAATAATCCCAATTTTCAAACTGCTAGTTTTCAAAACGTTTATTTTCGACAAACTTTATAAGATAGATTATGTAAGCAAAATATTAAGTTATTGTTACATAAACTTCCAAATCAAATTTGGAGGAATTATAAACCTTAAAGTTAATAAAAAGAGCATAGTCACCATCAACCAGAGGTAGTATATCTAATTCCTTCTCCATATAACGATTTTCAAATCGCTTTATTTCAAAATCATTCTGTAAAAATATAAAAGCTCCCATATCTCAATCGGAAGTTTCTTAAATTTCATATTTACTCACTATTAGGGGACAAGAATGATTGAGATTCGATACATCACTTATCCAGCGCCAAACAAGGCCACTCACCAAATTCAGACGTTTCAAGAAATCACATCTAAATGTAAAATCATACAGAAATGGTTTATAGCCATTGGCTCGTTTCATGAATCTAAAGCGGACCTAAATGATATGATGAAATTGTTTTTTTTTCTTATATTAAAAAGAGAATATTATTAAGGTATTCACTTACATTTATATCGTTTATGGGTAGTTGCAAGAATTTAATATATAGAGCTATATATTGAAGATTCCTGGATTCGGCTTTGACATGACAAGTCTTAAAGTTGACAAATGACTCATCTTTAGCTTTGCATATAACCTTTGTCAGTTTTAAACGTAAAGCCTAAACAAAAACAAACATTTTTTATATTATATATAAAAAAATTAGAACTAAATTATAGCCAATTTACCTCACTGCTATTAAAGCATGAAATAATAATTATCAACATAAAAATATTGTAAACAAATTTCCGGTTAGTGTTGTGAAACATAGTGATCGAAATAACTTAATAAACATTAAAAAATAAAAACAAATTAAACATGTTTTTTTCATTTCAAACTATCGCTTAATTAAGCCAAACGTAATTACTGATTATCTATTTAATTCGATTAAATTAAAAGCTTAAAATGACTCAATATATTTTGAAAATAATATGTATTTTTAGAAAACCAATTATGAAATAGTAGCTTAATTTCAAACTGTTTACAAAATATTAATTGTCATAGACCCAGAAATTATTAAACAATAAAATAGATTATAAGGTGATCAAGCTATATCCACAAATGTTTATACCCTACACCACTATAGTGGGGAGGGTATTATACGTTTGTGCTGATGTTTGTAACATACAAAAATATTGGTCCAATACCCACCTGAAAGTATACCGATCGATTCAGAATCATTTTTTGAGTCGATTAAGACATGTCCGTCCGTCCGTCCGTCTGTCCGGCTGGCTGGCTGTCCATGTAAACCTTGTGCGCAAGGTACAGGCCGCAATTGTCGGTCCATTATTTCACCTAGCCCCCATACAACCGTACCTCCCGATTTGAACTTTTTATGCCATAATTACGTCAAATATTCTATTATCTCTCTAAAAATTGGTACAAATAAGTTTTATATGAGTATAAATGACACTGAAGATTTTCGTAAGGTTCGGCCTTTATTTGACCCTAGCCCCCATACAAAAATGTCTTAAACGTCTAAAATTGACTTGTAACCATTTGTATCGCAATGAAACTGAACAAAACTAACTGTTATTTAAAAATATATTCTTTTCCCAAATTTACCGAGGATCGGCCCATATTTGACCTACATATATAAAGCCTTATTTAGAAATTTTAGTTTTTTATCAATAAATTGCTTAAATATTTTGGAATTATGGTAATATTCAACGTAAAAGTTTCTTTATTAAAAATAAAAATTTTTAAAATATACTCATGGTGTAGGGTATTATATGGTCGGCCATGCCCGATTATACTTTCCTACTTGTTTTATATTAAAAGTAATATAATGTAGATTTACCTAGCTTCCGTACTAGTGCAGAAACATGGTAATGACTTAATCAAGAGCTTACCTATTAATGATTACTACATACCGACTGCATTACTTAGAACAGACGTCGGCGCTAGTATTGTTCTGACAACGAAGATTTTCGGCAAATTACATGTACACAACACGATCGAATACGAACCTCTAAACAAGAGCACCAAAATACAAATATTTTATTTAGTTGCTTGACAGCATTCAACAAGGCAGGTTGATGTCGCTTTGTTAAAGAAATTGCAAACACAATTTGAAAAAACAAAAAACAACTTGCAAAAACAAGAGCATAATTTACAAAAACAACGTACACTCTAAATAATTTTCTAGAATGCATAACAATGAAAGTAAATAAGTTAATCTTGTTTCATACTTTTTTTGTACATTTTAATTAGAAATGTTGTTTCTATTTGAAGAAATTATCATTCTTAAGTACATTGATTTCACATTGTTTATAAATATTCGCATTTTACAGTAATGCAATTTAATATTCAAAATTAAAAATAACCAAATATTTTTTTCAGTGCTATTTCAATGAAAAAATGCCAATAGTGTGTGGGTAGTGGTGATTTTTTTATCTGCCTCTCTATCCGCCGGTATATGACTTAGAAGCTAGGACTTGTTAATAAACTACTCTAGTTTGAGAATAGTCAAAATAGTCATATGACTAATCAATTGGCTAGACTATATAATTTGACAATATAATAATCATGACAGTATAACATAACCTAGTTAATTGACTATTTCATGGACTAGTTAATGGACAAATCTATAGACTAATCATTCAACTTCTCAGCTGGCTAGTTCCTAGTCTATTCTAACGTAGACTTCTATAGGTGGCATGTCAAATGTTACCAGTTCAGTTTTCACTAAGTTTTCAGTTAGTGCAGTCTGTCAGAAATGTTTCTTTCAATCAATAACACCACATCATTCGCAAAGGAAACGATTAACTTTTTGATCCAAATAGCTTTGGAATACTCTTATTGGCTAGTAGGTTTTATGGCTAAAATCTCTATATAATTGGAAGTGTGACTGGACACCACAGATTGAAAATCCCATTTGTAATCTTTCCATAAGTGGTGTTATGGTTTTGAGGCTAAAATCCATATATGAGCTATAGCTTCTTTCAATTTAACCTATGACCTTTGAATAGTTAAAATTTTTAATGTTTTCCATAAGAGGTGTTATGGTCTTAGGGCTAATATTCGTCCATAAGTTATAGCCTCTTTGGTTATATCCTGGGAGGTATAAGTTTTAGGTTCAAATTTTTTTTTTATTAACATCTCATGAGCAATACTAGATAATTCTGAATTGAACAGCGGTGTTTTTCTTGCGTCTAGTATGAAGAAGCTAGAGTAAGTATATCTCACCATCTTCCCAACAACTGTAGTGTATTTCAGTCTGAAATATTTTCGTTACTGCCCTCAATATTATATATTCTTCTACTACTACTTTCCTATTAGTCAGACAATGCAAGAAGGATTTAACAGGGCTGGGTCGGATGTCTGACATTACCCTTGTTTGGTTTACTGCGAAAAGGGACTATTATGTAAGTGATAGATGATTTTGTCATAACGAAATCTGCTCTTGTTATCTCCAACGCAGTTTAAGTTTACTCTGATTCTTTCTTCAGAAGTTTGAAAATAGGTGGTATAACCTAGACACATGTAAAGGGGCTATGCTATTGCGGTCCTCTTTCAATGAGAAACGCGCAAGGCATCTTATATACCATAGTAAACGGGATATATCGATGTTGATAGCAGTAATAATAGAACACTGGGTGCTAGGTAGACATGCAATTCGTCTTGTTGCAAATACAGTGAAAAGGCAGAAACGGTCTTTCATCTTCCCCGCGAGTGCTGTTATTCAAGCTGTTAAAATAAAACGTTTTTTTTGGGCAGTTATCTTGGTAAAATATAAGGCTTTAAGCTTAATGAAATCCTGAGATTTCTCACGGCTACTGGCTGGATCGAACACTATACTATAATAATCTAGTAATGTACAAAACGAAGCCTCTTCGAATCTATTTGCTTGTTGGCGCGCAGTGATCTACCACGTTAAACAACAAACTCATAGAACTGCCTATATAATTTTTATCCAAGAATCATTATTTTAAAAGAAATTATAGTCGGACGAGGCAAACCATATAATACACCCTTCACCTGTTACAAAAATTAAATGTGATTTAGTTTTCATAATAAAACATTTAAGATGAATTGTAACTTGCCTCAGACTTAAGCCATTTATTGTTGAATAAAATTGTGGACATTTAAGTCAAATTTTGAAGACAGCTTTTTATAGGGGCTGGGGTCAAATGAGGCCCTATAATTATAAAGCTCATGAATGTTATCAAGGCAAGTATAGAACTTGATTATGTAGCTTTTTTGTCGAGATACGAGTATATCAAACATAATTATGAACTATCGGCCCTAGTTGACAAAAAGGGCCGATGCAAACCATTTTCAATAGGCTTCGTCTACGATACCACAGAATATCATGTGTCAAATTTCACTGAATTATCTTCAAAATTGCAACCTGTGGTTTGATTACAAAGTTCAGAAGCCCTATTCGAGGGTTCAGTTATATGGGGGCTAAGTGAAATTATGTACCGTTCTTAATCATTTTCAATAGGCTTCGTCCCTGGAAATACATAAGATCATGTGCCAAACTTCAACTAATTATCATCAAAATTGTGTAGCTTGATTACAAAGATTGCATGGACAGAAGTACGGACATAGCTAAATCGACTCAGAAAATAATTCTGAGCCGATTAGTATATTTTAAGGTATACGACTAATATAATTGTGCTTTACAAACATCAACCCAATATAACCTCCCCACTATAGTGGTGTAGGGTTATACATTTATTTTCAATTTTTTAATTATTATTAAAATGCCTTACATCCCCTTCAAATAAAGACCCTCATTATTAATCATATTTCTCTTATTCTTTACAGATATTTGGTGTGTAAATATTAAGCTGAAAAAGCAATGTTGTTGAAAGGCAAAAACTAACACAAAATTTGGTAAGTTTAAATAACTATAAAATGTAAATTACAAAAAATATAAGTATTTTATATATTTTTCTAAATGTTTCCCTTAAATATATGTTGCATTCATATTTTAAACAACATTTTAAATTGATGTACTATATTTACTTGGCCTATTTAACGTTAAATATTCTTTTGCTTACATTTCTATGAGAAACAAAAAAAAAAAATATATTAAAAAACAAACTACATCTTTGCTTTTGTTCAACAAACCATCACAGCTGCAATTGTAGATTGAAAAAGAGAGAAAAAACTAAACTAAAATCCCAATAGTCAGAAGTTTAACTACAGCTATCAATAAATCTAAAAAAGTGTACTTTTTTAAGTTAAATAACACACTAATGGTGTTATTACAGTGTGACCAAGAAGAAATTGTTTCCATCAAGTGGGTCATGTGATTTTAGAAAATTTTAAATATTTGCTCAAAATTTAAATCAAAAATACTTGGTACTTTATAAAAACGAAAAATAACAAATACTGTTTGGGAACTTTTTATACCCCACACCACTTTAGTGGAGAGGGTATAATGGGTTTGTGCAGATATTTGTTACATACAAAAATATTCGTCCTAAAATATACCAATCGGCTTAGAATCATTTTCTGAATCGATTAAGCTATGTCCGTCTATCCGTCTGTCTGGCTGGCTGTCCATGTAAACCTTGTGCGCAAGGTACAGGCCGCAATTTTCAAGATAATTGGATGAAATTTGGCACACACGCTTCTCTTGGCCCAAAGATGGTTAAAATCGGTCCATTAACCATTTTTTCAAATAGTAATTTCTGAATGTAAATCTTAGAAAGTCTTGAAAATAATCAGCATGAGTAGAATTTGTGGAACTCCTTTATACTTCAAATGGTACTTTATAAACTTTCTATATTCTAAAAACCAAATCAAAATAGATAGGGAACTTTTTCGTTCTTTAAATAGTACTTTTTAAAGGGAACTCTTTGGTATGTTTTTATTCTTCATACGGTACTTCAGAAAAAGAATCGTAGAAGGTCCTGGGTTACTAATAAATAGGAAAATCTACATTAGAGGAATTTGTGAAACTTTTATGTTCTTGAAAAAGTGTATTTTTTGGTACTTTTTTCTAAATAGTGTTTTTTAAAGGAAAATTTTTGGTACTTTTCTGTACTTTTGAAAAGTATATCGTAGAAAGTCTTGAGTAAACAAGTAAAAGATAATCTGCATAAGGGAAATTTGTGGTATTTTAAGTAGTACTTTTTGACTTTATAATCAAAGGGACTTTATTCAATAGTCTCTATTTAAAATAATACAAGCTTATAGGGGGAGTGGGGTCCATTATGAATCGATCCTCACAAAAGTTAGTGAAGAGGTTTTAGTTCATACAAAAGCTGTTTATATCCAATTTTATCGTAAGTAAGAGTTGTGTTAAGAGTGTTTAACTTATTTGACCTTATATGGGCTATAGGGTCAATTATGTGATTTACGTTTGCATAAGACGTACTTATAATCTATTTCACTGTTATATTGGTATTTTAAAACTGTTTTCAAGGTGGGGGGTCTGGTTCTTGTACATGTATGGAGGCTATGTGAAGCTCATTTCAATTTTCAATTGAAAATATTTATGCAAAATTTTAACTGTCTAGCTCCTCCTACCCCCGGGGGCATGTTTCCTTGGTGAGACCTCTACCTTGGAGTTATTGCAATCCCGGGGTATAAAGAGGTGGCCAATACCTCCAGTCTGACCGGGACTGAAAAATTGGTTACAGTCCTTGCATAGATTGTAAGAGGTCAGACCAGAGCACCGCATAATCTGGTACTACAGGTAGCCTGTTGCCCGCAGGACTATGTCCTGGCTGGTTAGTTGGTTGAGATTCCTTCAGGATCCACGTAGTGCCTGTGGTTTAAACCCAAATTCGCGGGGAGACTAAGTGGCGGTTAAAAAACGGATGTAAGGTAAAGTCAATATTTCGGGATAAATTCGGTGCTGTTGCCGAAAACAACAGATACCCCACGAAGGAGTGACTGTGGGACTTAGCGTTGGAAATGAGTTGGTATTAATTGTATATGGTACCGTATGAATGTGAGGTTCGGCGGGCCTTACCCCACCCGTCTACCTAATGAATGTGTCGTATGTTTTTTCTCTTATGAATGTGTCGTATGAATTAGATGTGTGCTGGGTTGTATGATGATGGATGAACGGTATCATATATAAATGATACCATAGAATTTTCCTTCCTTGTCCAGATATGTTCAGAGTATACTCAATTCATATCAGAATTACCACAGTGTGTCCCTGTGAGTAAGAACAATGTCATCGGCTTATTTGATGGATCCGTACTTCGGACCACCGGTTATGTCTCTAGGTGCTGTTGCCGAATCAACAGACGCCATTCAATGGTCAGAGATTAGATAGCTCGAGTACTCCAGCAAAGTACTTGTGCATGGACCGGTCATAGTTAATGTACAAATTCGCCACCTGAGTTCTTCATTGAAGAACAAAGGGGCGATGGTAGACTGTTCTCAAGTCTACCCAGTGGATGAAAAAGACCACCGTGAGATTAGGCCGTCAAAGCAGGTGCTCACGTTAAAACTCTCGACATTCATGTCTAGCTTCTCCTATGTGATCACTATTCTAATTTCAACAGACAGACGGATAGATGGGCAAAAATATATACTTTTATGAATGTTTTATGAATGTGTACTTGTTTGTATGTTTGAAGTTTATAGACTATCAAACAGCTAAACCGATTTTCTTTTCACAGTCTACTCCTATATGTCTCGAAGAGGTTATAGGCTACATTTTATTTTGACAGGCGGACCTTTAATAGGTGGGCTTGACACCGCTCATATGAATTAAATACAAAATTTCTTAAAAATATATGAAAAACTATTACATGATTTACACCTTTCATAGATTACATTAAAATCTAAATTAATTATGTATTACGATATATTAGAAAATATTTTTGGGTAATTTTCTTTATTTATCAAATGGTACCTTTTAAATTTCATATCTTACAAACAACAAAGCAATCTTATTTAATAAAAGCTATCTAATTAACCTAAATACATATGTATATGGTTGGATAGCTGCTTTTGCTGTTTAATTAATAAAATTTCTTTAGAATTTCTTTTTTTTATAAATTTCTCCTTGAACATTCTTTAAGTGCAGTTAGTACAAAATAAAAATTGAAAGGAAATGAAAATAAAATTGGTTTGTTATCTGTTATGTACTATTTTTCAGGCAAGGATGCAAAAAAAAAAAAAAAAAACAAGAAAAGAAATCTAAAAAGTAAGATAAAGTTATAAACAAACATTAGAATGCAGGCAGTCACCTGCACCATTAATATTGCTTAGGGATTATTATTATTTTCTTTTTTTTTCTCTTTCAAACTACACACTTGTTTGAAATAAAAAGTATTTTTTATACATATACATATGTACATAGTTGCTAGTAAAATATCATACAGATGTTTCCCTTTTTTTAACTCTTTTTCAAACTATAAATCATCATAAATATAGAGAGTAAAATTTGTCTATTATTTTCTATATCTATTGCTTACTTTTTGGTTACCGATTTGATGCCATGGTTGGTTTAGTTAACATTTTGTTCCTTTCTTTTGCATTTTACAGGCAGTTACTAATGTAAATAGCCTCCTCGAATGCATTGAGGCTTTCATTTAGGTCAGTTGGTTGCTTGGCTACTGGTTTGATATGGATGGAAGCCAACATGTATAAAAAAAGAAGAACTTAATAGAACACACAACCAGTTACAACAACAGATAAAACAAATTTTTGTTACAAATGACAGTAACACAATTTGTTTATTTGAAATATTTAAAACGTGTTCATGTTACCAGTAGTGGTCATTTTTTCTTGTTATTAAGTACTTTATAAGTTGCTTTGGTTTTTTTTTTGGCAGTAATAGTATTGCTGGTCAGGATTGCAAATGTTTTTTGTTTCGTTATTTAAAGTACTTACTTAGTTTATTTGAAAAATATGATATACGAACCAGTAAAAAACATGTTTTTTTGTTTTGATTGCTAACCGGAAATATACTTTTATTTCCGGTTTCTTTAGTTCGGAACTTTTATGAGTTTTTTGATGCTAAATCAAAGAAGAGTAAACAAAACTTTTTTTGGTGGTGGTGTTTGAACGAATTATTAACATGTAGCAATGCTATAATCGGCAGTATAGAATTTTATATACCCTTATATTAAAAGATTATTAAGATTGTTAAAGCATATTCGGTATTTATAAACATTAACAAATAAGAAATTATAGTCGGGCGAGGCCAACCATATAATACCCTTCATCTTTTACAAAAATATAATCTGATTTAGTTGCCATAATAAAGCTTTTAATTTGAATTGTACCTTGCCCCAGACAGACACACTTAAGCCGTTTATTGTTGAATCAAATTGTGGATATTTAAGTGAAATTTGGATGGGGGCTTTTCATAGAGGCTAGGGACATATGAGGACCTATTATTAAGAATTCGTGAGGGACATCAAGACTATTATAGAACTTGGTTTTTGCAGCTTTTTGTCGAGATATGAGTACTTTAAACATAATTATGAACTTAAAAGTTCTATTGGGGGGTTCAGTTGTATGAGGGCTGGGTGAAATAATGGGCCGATCTTAACCATTGTCAATAGGCTTCGTCCTGGGAAAATAGAAGATCATTTACCATTGATTTATCTTAAAAATTGCTACCTGTAGTTTGATTACAAGACAGACAGACAAACAGACGGACGGACGGACAAACAGACTGGCATAGCTAGACTCAAAAAATGATTCTGAGCCAATTGAAGGTGGGTTTAGGACCAATATTACCCAACATACCCTCCCCACTAAAGTGGTGTAGGATACAACTAATCTCTTTTTATAGAGACTATGTTATATAAAAGATGCTTTACATGAACACCTGCCAATTATCATATTTCAGGGTGTCTTTTTCAACCACTTGGTGAGCTTCTTTGACGACTTACATCCGACGCATTATGTATCTTACACACAGGTGACAATTTACGTAATTTCGGGTCCAGTATACATTCATTTGGCTTAAGTACTCGATAAATCTAATCTCTTGCCATAAAAGCCCCTTTAAGGAAGTGACAGATGTCATGCCCAAAATAAACCCGACAAAGGAAGAAGCCATCACTGGGGCGGACCCAATATCAGGTGAAAACACCCTATTGATTATATGAGAAATGCCGTGTATCTACAAACATTACCATCTACTGTAGAATCACCCTAGTACATTCATGCGCAATCTTAAGTCGCCCAACAATATTGCTGAGATGGTTACTGTTGCTATGGAACGTAATTGGCATTTCGGTGGTAAATCGTATACTAACCCAATCTTTGCAGTACAGCTCAAATTCAACATTTTATTAATGTACAGCCTTGTCTTGTTATTTGTACCGCCCGATCTCGAAAATGTATACTTTAAACATGACCCTCTTTGGGTTTAAAGCAGAGGCATCTGGCCACACGTAGTACCAGGTTATGTGGTGTTTTATTTATCCCCATGTCAAATCATTCCTAGTAAAGGTCGAGGAAACATTTGACATCACCAGTTTATAGTCCCGGTACTGGTAGCACGCCTTTTCCTCGGGACTGGGATTACACCAAGTGAACTATAAAAATCAAGGTCTAAGTGACCTATAAAGATAAGAATGTTTAAGAACTTTAAGTGAACAGCGGTTTAAAGGCCATTTTTCGATGGGTAGACTTGAAAATGGTCTACTGCGTGCTCCTGAATTCTTCTATGAATAAATCAGATGGAAAGTTTCCAACATCAGAAGTCGATAAGACTTATAGCATGCGCACTTTTAGAACATTTCCTTGTCAACATGGTTGTCATATATGTATTTTAAGTCAAGATGAAAGTAGGTTCAGTCACCTCATTTGCAACTACATTGTTGAGTTTATCGGAAACTGCCGGTACCCTAAAACAATACCAATTCCGAATTTTGGACTATCTCGATTAGAGGCATAAACAAGTCCGGAGATCACCTCTTGGAATGTTACTTTGATGATTTTTCACATCTTGGTGCAATGTGGAATAAAAGGGATTTGCATTTCGGAAGTTAAGCAACGTGGCATAAGAGAAATGTAGTACTTGGGCTAAGTGCTTATAAATATAGAGGTAGAATCATGTACAAATATAGCTACCGGCGTATAAGAAGAACAAAAGGGCGGATGTGAGTCGTATAAATATCGAAACATAAACAGAAAAGAAATGTCAATTCTAAGGATATAGACTTAAATATATAGATACAATAGCAAATCTTTTTCATAGACGGTTTTGGAAAAGAGAATATGATATAGGAAATCTATACACAATTTCCATCTCTCATAGTGGTACCAAGTCCAAGTATTTCATATTTACCTAAATTGGCTACACCAAGCCTATCCAGACAATAAAGTAGCAAACTGTTTTAGTTACCATAAGCACTATGTTTAGAAGTTATGACAACTGTGTCCAAATCATTAGCTTTCAGATTACCTGAGTATCATGCAGTTAAGACGTTTTATGGAAGGAGTCGAAATTGTTCATCTCTTTGAGAATAGAACAAGTTTATTATGAATTAAAGGAGAAATTATGATTATCCACCGGATTTGCGCCAATTATTTCTGTGCAAGATTGGAAGTAAATGAAGTAGTAAACCGATTCAGTTAACATTAGCATTATGTATATTTAGATGTTATGGCATTTTAGAGTCTGTGTCTAGATATCTAGCAATCAGAGTACTTGAGTACGATGCAGTTAAGACGTTTCATGGAAAGAGCCGAAATTGTATAACTTTTTGAAAATAGCAGGAATACTATAAATTAAAGGAAAATGACCCAATAGAGGTGTAGAGTCAAAATAACAAGTAGGTAGTATCTATAATACGAGATCAGCTTCTATAATGTATCAATCTACAAGTTTTCATATGGAACAATTTAAAAATATAAACCAATTTAAAACATCAGCAGCGTGTTGTATTCATGGTTAGAAAGTATTGTGGAATTATGTCAAATCATGAACCGATTTAAAAGATCATCAGTATACAGTATCCTACGGTCAAATATGAAATGTATCGGAATTATTTTGCAATTTTCCCCAAGTTAATGCTAATTTTTAAATACCTAATTTCTGGAACTTTACAGTGAAAATCTATAAAGGAAAAGTTTAATTCATCAATTTAAAAAAAAATCCTCTTAAAACTTTTTTTCCTAAAAATCTAATTTTAAAACTAATGTTGGCCATAATAAGCTTGATATTTTAAATATATATTTCTTTCAAGCATTTAACTACTTAACATGTTATTAAGTAATGAATGCTTGATTTTAAAACTCAAATGAAATGATGACCATTGAAGACAGCTTTTCATGTCATTCAATTATAGAAAATGAATTAAAAACTATCTAAAAAAATCATTTCTCTCATCTACTAAAATACTTTCATTAAGATTTTCTCTGGTTTCTTTTAAATCCTACAAATTGTACTTAAAAGAAATTCTGGTCAAAAACTTCAACTCATGGATGAAATGGTTGTTAGCCGTAGGAGGATTTGCTCTTGCTGACTGCTGTTGTCATCATCGTCTGCTTATAAACTAAACTAAACGTATGTATAGTTGTATTTAAGCCTGTTTAATGTAAACAATATTTTGCACTCAAAAGCACTTGTATTTACAGACTTTGTATCTGTGTACCTACCTGTAAGTCGGTAAGTAGAAATTCTACTACTATTCACATAAATGTAGCACAAGCTCTAATGAAATTGAGTTCATCTTAGGAGATACGTTCTGGTTATTTAAGGTTTTTTATTCATCTTGGTACACTTTTCATCTTGTGTTTCCATTACTGGTCTTGTATATTTGAGGTTAAGTAAGCAATATTAAAGATTTTCATATGTATGGGATATGCAAATAGTTTACAAGTATAAACCTTTAGGTATCAAAATAGACATTTAAGTAAATTTTACTGGTATAAAAGCAAATAAAGGGACTATAATTATGTCCTGAAAAGGAAATTTTCTATATATATTTCATCTTAATAAAGATTCGATCACATATTGCTGCAATTAGTAAAGTTTTTTTTTTCGCAGCAGTCTAATACCTGGCTTCTATGTATAACAGATAATGTTTGAAATACATCAATATGATTGATTGTACCATAAACCATTTCAAATTTAAAGAGGCACATGCTGGTTATTGGTTTCTATGTTTTGTTAATATTGAGTTTACAACAAATCTTCATCAAATTTATTGATTTTTAGGGAGTCTAAAGTAAATCATTCAAAATATGAAGATTAATCATCACACTAGTGTATCATGAATTCTCAAAGAAGTGATTTTTGAAATTTAAAAAAATTTTGGATGTGAAAAGGGAAAAACGGTTAAAATTTAGGTTTTAAATTATCTTTCACACAGTAATTTATACGAAAACAAGTAAGAAAGACGGACGGACAGACAGAAATTTAGACAGACAGACAGACGGATGGACGGACGGACATAGCTACATCGACTTAGAAATGAAAATTCTGACCCAATTGGTATACTTAAAGGTGGGTATAATACCAATATTATTGTGCGTTACAAACATCAACACAAACTCAATATACCCCAATAAAGAGGTGTAGGGTATAACTATATGAAGTGAAAGTTATTCCAGAATAGGGAGAGAGCTATCTAAACTCGGGATAAGAATAATTTTGCCCCACCTAGTTTTTACCATACTTCACCATAGTGTGGAGAGTATTATGCGCTTGTGCTGAAATTTGTAATGCACAAAAAACGGATATTGAATCCACTATAAACCATAACGATCGAATCTGAATCACTTTATAAGTCGTTGGTGTTCGAGGCATAAAACGCGATTCTGAAGCTATTTTGATAAAGATTTAAACAAGCGTATTATGGCCATCATTTTTACCAGATTCTAATGACCAGGCTATCCGATTTTACTATTTTAGTAAGTTTTCATATATCGGCACAACTAGGTTAGTTAATTGAGGTTGTCGACAAGAGTTTCGCACATATTGGTCCTTATAATGGCCCCCTTGTAAAACACTAAAGCGATCAGACGTTCATTTTCAGTGTGAAGTTAAAGCAACCTGTGGCACTAGCAAAGGATACTGTCTCATTTAGTCATGTGAAAGAGTGGCAAATGAAGTGTCCAGTTGTCTCCTCCTCATTCGTTACATGACAACTTTTACACAAGTCGTTGTATTGATTAGTAAGTCTTCTAGCTTGTGCATCTATTCTGCAGTGACCTGTCATGAATGTCGAAGTGAACACCTGTCCTGACGGCAATATTTCTCGTTGGTATCTTTTAACCACTGAGTGAGCTTACACTCACACGGTGGGAATTTACGTATATGGGATTCCCGGTCCAGTATACTTTGCTATATTGCTCAAGATACCTTACGATTTCCGTTGAGGAAAAACATTTGTCTGAAGCAAGTTCAACCTAAGCCCGAAAAAAGCCAATCTCTAGTTTAGAGCCAACGCAACATCAAACACTTATTAATGTTGTTTCGCATCAACGAATACTCATTCTCCTAGGAAATCGTCATAATCTAAGACTCATCCTAGACGTATTTCAGTGGCCACAAAGACCTACTGCAATAAGTTGAGCATGTTATGGAGTAAACCCAACCATGTTGAATACTCCCTGACAAATTAAAGACCATTAAAAACCATCACACCATATGACTAACATCAAATACAACTCAGGATGCCTTCAATCTTTCAGTTTTCTTTCAATTTTTGTATTAACAGTTCAAATCAAATATTTTTTTAACCCACAAACATGCAATGTGGTTTGTACTGCAGCGGAATTCTGGGACAGAAACTTATCCAGAAAATTGTATTTCATCGTGTATCAATCTTTTAACTTTTTTCCCCCCAAAGATCCGTGTATGACCCAATTTAACTTTAACCTATATTTACGTATGTTCTTATTTCAAATTGATTTAAATCTTCAATATACGGATTAATTGGTATATACTTCTTTGATTCTTTTTTTCAATTTCAATAAAATTTTATAAAAAATATATAAACAATTTTAGAAAAAAATGTATTTAAATAAATTTTATTATAAATTTATCACACAAAAAATTAAGAAAAGCTTATAAAAATTTAAATTTTAATTTAAATATTGTGACCACAAAAAATTACATAAAAAATAAATATTTAATTTACTCATAAGTTTATGCAATATAGTTGTTTGTTTTGTAAAAATATAAATCATATTTTTTAATGAATATTTTAGATTTTTTTACTTAAAAACAATTTCTTTGCGACTTAAGTTACATTCAGCTTATGCTTACATATATTTATGATCTACTCTAATAAAGTCGATATTATGAGTATTTAATGAAGTTGGTAACATTTAGAGATAATAAACAAACACTCTTATCTAAAGAGGTTATTTTGTCCATTATATGTTTCCTAAGTAGTAGTCTTTCTTTCGAACTAAATATTTTAGATCCGAAACTTTTAAATGTGTGGGTATGTACCTATATCTTTAAAATATAAGTTTAAGTACACTTATCGATTTTTTACTTGTTTTAAGTACTTAAGAATAAAATAAAACTCAACAACACTTACAAACGTATATACCCTACATACGTACGTACATAATATCAAACCTTATATATGGATTATATTGGAATTTATGAATTTATTTATAAATATGAGACAACATCATATATACTACACCTACATATGCCATCCTCTCACTACGACATCTGGATGTACTATACAAAAAACTCCAAAAAAAAAATTCAAGAACATAAAACTGAATGAACTAAATATTTATGTTCATGAAATTCATGAACTTTATGCGTAACAAATGTAAATTTGATTTTTTTTTTTTTGTTATCATTTTTTTCATAATAAAATATTTCTTATTTTCTGCTGCTTTATGTTTAAACAATTTCATGCTAAAAGATAAACAAACAAAAATTAAGATTTGACTGAGCATAACATATCAGTCTTATTTCGTTTTTTGCATTTCCATTTAATTTATTTTGATTAAATATATGTAAAGCTGGATTATGTATGGACAGTTGGTTTAATTTTTTTATTTAATAAAAATTAAAAATGTTTAAGTATTTTTTCACTGAAAGTTTATAAAGCAAATATTTACTTAAGTTTATTTAATCTGAAGTAATTATTTATATATTGAAGATTTTCATTGGAAACTTTATTTCATTAACGAAAGAATAGTTCAATTTAGGTTCAGTTCTAATACAGTTCTAGTTCAGTTCTAGTTCAGTTCTAGTTCAGTTCTGGTTCAGTTCTAGTTCAGTTCTAGTTCAGTTCTAGTTCAGTTCTAGTTCAGTTCTAGTTCAGTTCT
>NC_060954.1:43540629-43547154 GCF_022045245.1 Lucilia cuprina
AACTAACAAACTAACAAACTAACAAACTAACAAACTAACAAACTAACAAACTAACAAACTAACAAACTAACAAACTAACAAACTAACAAACTAACTAACTAACTTACTTACTAACTAACTAACTAACTAACTAACTAACTAACTAACTAACTAACTAACTAACTAAGTAACTAACTAAATAACTAACTAAATAATTAACTAACTAACTAATTAACTAACTACATTACATTGAAGACTATTGACTACTCTAGAGTCGACACTACAGACTTTTCGCTAATAATAAATACTATTGCCAACTCTATTGCCGCGACTACAGATTATGCTCTAAACAAGACAAGGATACAGTCTCTTGTTGGTAATAAGGTAGTTCAAAATATAGACAATTTTTTATATATAACACAAATTCTGTTAAAAAGAATTAAACTTTAATTTTAAAATCCAACGATACAAACCAACACGTAGGAAATTTCTCTTATTTTTATTTTTCAACAATTCTATTATTTTTTATTTTAATTTTTTGAAATTTTTTGATGTTATTTTTCATTTATACACCCAAACGTAATGTGTTGTGATTTAAAATTCTTTTTGGTTAGATTTTATTTCAGCTCCCGGTTTTTATTGAAATTTCGAAGCAATACTACTAAAATAAAACATACAACACACTAACAATTATCAATCCTTGTCTACAGTAAAAAAACACAACAACAATAACAACCAACATAATATAATTTCATAGAATAAAGTAGATAAAAGCTAAAAACAAAATGGCAAAAAAATATAAACAAACAGCTTCAAACTTTATGTCAAGTACCCGTCATCAGTTGACGTCATAACAATGCTTAAGAAAAACGTAGGAAAAGGAATGCAGGACAGATAAATGAGAGCTAAAGAGAATTTCTTGAAGTTAGTATGTGCACCAGCGTTATAAAGAAAAAGTTAAGAAGATAAATATAGAGAGAGAAATAAAAAATAAAAGCTTTTTTTATTAAAACGCCATAACAAGTTTTTATACTCTTTGCTATTGACATTGAAAGGATGTTTTGTGATGAGAATATACAAGAGGTACTATTCCAAGGTTCCAAATGAAATGGGATTTTACAAATGATATACAGCCGAAACTATAGGCTATTTTGTAGTAGCGACTTATAAATATAGAATATAAACTGTAGGCTATTAAATACTCAACACTACTCCATAGTTAAGACTATAGACTGTTCTGTAGTTGAGACAATAGACTGTCCTTTAGTTGAGAATATATACTGTTCAATAGTCGAGACAATAGACTATTCTATAGTCGAGACTATATACTCTTATATACCTGACGCTGTAGACTGTCCTATAGTCGAGACTATAGACTCTTCTATAGTCGAGGCTATAGACTGATCTATATTGGAGATTATATACAGTTCTATAGTCGAGGCTATACACAGTTCTATAGTCGAAGCTATATACTGTGTTATAGTCGAGGCTATAGACCGTTTTAAAGACGAGGACATAGACCTTTTTATAGTTGAGTCTATAGACTGTTCTGTAGTCGAGACTATAGACTGTTCTATAGTCGAGACTATAAACTATTATATAGTCGAGACTATAGACTGTTCTATAGTCGATACTGTAGACTATTCTATAGTCAAGACTATAGTCTGTTCTATAGTCGAGACTATAGACTGTTCTATAATCGAGACTATAGACTGTTTTATAGTTGAGACTATATACTCTTACATAGCTGACGCTTTAATTAGTTTTATAGTCGAGGCTATAGGCTGTTGACTCTCCTATAGTCGAGACTATATACTGTTCTATAGTCGATGCTATATACTGATGTATAGTGAAGATTATATACAGTTGCATAGTCGAGGCTATACACAGTTTTATAGTCGAAGCTATAGATTGTGTTTTATTCGAGACTATAGACCGTTTTAAATACGAGGCTATAGACTATAGACTGTTGTATAGTCGAGACTATAGACATTGTTCTATTGTCGAGACTATAGACTGTTTAATTGACGAGACTGTAGACTATTCTATAGTCGAGACTGTGGACTGTTCTATTGCAGAGACTGTAGACAGTTCTTTAGTCGAGACTATAGACTGTGTTATAGTCGAGGCTATAGACCGTTTTAAAGACGAGGCTATAGACCATTTTATAATTGAGTCTGTAGACTGTTTTATAGTTGAGACTATAGACTGTTTTATAGTCGAGACTGTAGACTATTCATAAGTCGAGACTGTAGGCTGTTCTATAGTTAAGACTATATACTAATCTACAGTCGAGACTATAGACCATTTACAGTCTATAGACTGTTCTGCAGTCGAGACTATAGACTGTTCTATTGTCGACGCTATAGACTATGTTTTATAGTCGAGACTATAGACTGTTCTATATTCGAGACTATAGACTGTTCTATAGTCGAGACAATTTTTGTTATTCCCTTGTTATAAATATCACTTTTAAGTTTCTGGTATTGAAGCAGAAAAAAAATAATATTGTTATAATTTGCACCCAACAAAAAAGTACATTTGTTGTGCAGATCTATATTAAAATACCCAACTCTAACCTCTTATACTCCTACTTACTAGTTAAATTATGAGTGGTTAAGCCTATTTCACCACATCACAATTTAAGAAAAGCTTTTAAGAGAATTCATGCTCTAACCTTACCAAATATTTCTTAAATTACTTAGTTCCTTCTTCTCATTACACTATTGACAAAAGAAACGGAAATTTTTAGGGTAGAAATTTTATTAAATTATTACTAAAACCAGCAGTTAATTAAATAAAGTTTACTATTGTATGCTAGAACAAACTAATATTATAGCTAATTTATTAGTTTGTTGTATGCCTTTAGGTATTGAGTTAATTAGTAGGTTTTTAATGTAAGTATATTTGGGATTTCTTTTTTTTTTATTTTCTATTAATAACAATATAAATATTATTTTCATATTTACACCTTTAGCAAACAAAATTATTACGAAAATATGTTAAACACTTAATGATAATTATAATACCAAAAATATGTTTATATAAATAATACTTTAACAGCTACACCCACAACACACTGTTAGGTAGACAAGGATACTTATGTGTCTGCCACAGAAAGTAAGAAATGGAATATATATAAGGGTGGATCTAAGGATATTTTGATTGAAATAAAATTGTAAAAATATATGGGATTGGGGGGTAAGGACTATATTTTCAATTACAATTGCATTTGAAGTAATTGTAATTGAAGATTCACCAATTACAATTACTTGTAATTGAAGCCAATTACAATTACTTGTAATTGAAGCTTATCCAATTACAATTATTTGTAATTGAAGTATTATAATTACAAGTACTTTTAATTGTAATTGAAGATGTGGCAATTTCAATTACTTTCAATTGTAATTGAAAAATTTTCGGTTGTAAATTTTGTTCTCTATAATTAGGAGTAATTTTTTATAAATTTATTTTAATTCAAAACTGGAATTGCAGTTAAAAGTAATTGTAATTGGTTATTGGTAAATTACTCATTACTGGCACTGATTAAGGAACGCACGACAGGACCGATGGAGTCCTAGGTGTATTTCTTCGGATTTGATGTATATATGTACGTCCTCCTTTTAAACTAACTAATTAACTAACTAACTAACTAACTAACTAACTAACTAACTATTTAACTAACTAAGTTAGTTAGTTTGAAAGGAGGATGTATACACATCAAATCCAAAGAAATACACCTAGGCTTCTATCGGGCCTATTATGCGCTCCTTAATCAATGCCACCGGTGGGAATCGAACCCACCACCTCCGGTCTACCAAACTAGAGCACTAACCACTAACCCACCAGAGGTTACTACTAACTAACTAAATAGCTATTTAAGTCCGTCTGTCCGTCCGTCCATCCATGTAAACCTTGTAATCAAACTAAAGGTCGCAATTTTGAAAATAAATTAAAAAGATTTGGTACATGATCTTTCATTGTCCCAAGGATGAAGTCTATTCAAAACGTTTAAGATCGGTTCATTATTTCACCTCGCACCCTTACAACTGAAACCCCGAATAGGGTTTGTAAACTTTGTAATCAAACTACAGGTCGCAATTTTGGAAATCATGCAATGAAATTTGGAACATAATCTGCTATGATACCCTAGAAGAAGCCTTTTGAAAATGATTAACATCGGTCCTTTATTTCGCCTAGCTTCCATACAATAGAAAACGCCGAAATTAATATACACAAATCTCAACAAAAAGCTATAAAACAAAGTTCTATACTAGCGTTGATGACTCTCAAATATAGGGCCTCATTTGACCCTTGCCCCTACGAAAAATCGCCATCAAAATTTCACTTAAATGTCCACAATTTTATTCAAAAATAAACGGCTTAAGTATGTATATCTGGAGCGAGGTACAAATCAACTTAAATGTTTTATTATGGCAACTAAATCACACTTTATTTTTGTAACAGTTGTAGGATGTTATATGGTCGGCCTCGCCCGACTATAATTCCTTACTTGTTTTTAAATGTTTTTTAGTTCATGCAAAAATATTTAAACATTTGATTTTATAATTTTCGCAAATGTATATTACGTCAAGAAGGTTGTTCTCTATTTTGACAGAAAATAGAGAAACAAAGGGAAGAACACGCAACTTTGTAAATTCATAATATATGCATTAGACTAGCTCTCACTATTAATTGCCTTTTTGAAAAAAAAAATAAATAGGCTCAAAACTTTCTAATGGAAAATTTGAGTTTAATGGGCCATCAATTGATATTTCAAAATTTTTATGTCGTTTCAAACTAAAAGTATTCCCGGCACTTTTAAGAACTAGCCTAATATACACATTCGTGACGTTTTTCCGTTAACACATCCTTTTCTAGGCTTCCTTTATAAACTCCAAAGTTTTTTATTTTCTTCTCCTTCTTTCTGTTGGCATTGAGCTAAAGTCTTGTAGGAAATGTACCATGGCAGTTATTAATATGGTTCTCATCTCTTATACTTTTTACTTTCTTTTTTTCAGCATTTTCTTAGCTTTTTTTAAAAACGTCATAAAATAGAAAGAAGGTGTATAAAATAAAATTATCAAAAAAAGTCCATAAAGTTGATATTAAATACGAGTTTTCTTAACAGTGACACTTGGGTAAAGGACTCAGGTTTTTGCAGTTTTATTAAATAGCTCTGCTGTAGTATGAATTACTTTATTTTGAAAAGTTTGTTAAAAGATAATGTGAAAATATTTTTTAACTATGCAACATAAACTTGGAAACATCTTACTGATAGAATAAAGAAAGAAGATTTTTTAACGACTAATAAGTTAAAACTGCTTTTTAGAAGTTAAGAGCATATTGAGTGTGTTAATTACGCTATTGTAAGCAAGTCATCATCATAAGACCTAAGATTCTAAAATTAATATCATGTTCAATAAAATTCTCTTCTAAATTGTAAACGATTAACTAAATAATATTTTGGGGCATATTTTTCGTAGATATATGTACGCTCTCTTTGACAATTTTGCGTCCTACTGCAATTGTTTTACATTTCACAGACTTATATAGTTAAAAAAATAATATAATATTTTCCATAAACTATTTTATTAACCATAATTAGTTCTACATTTTCTTTCTATTTTTCTTTATGTAGTCATAGTTATTCACTCAGGTTACACTGAAAAAACATCGAAAATTCATAAAATAAAACTCAAAAAGTTTTTCGTTACAGACACCATTTGAAAAATCACACAAATCAAAATACTTAGGTATTATCTATTAATTTTCTAAACATACATGTTACTTCCCTTAAATTGAAAAAAAATACAAACTTTATTTTCAGTGTATTTAATAACAGAACTAATAATAACTTAAAGAAAAAAACTAAATTTACATGAACAAAGTATTTGCAATCTTCCACTCAAGACCAAAACCATAAAGTTTTCTTCATTATTTAATCATGTTCGCTAAGTAAAGGGTTGAATTGATGGAATGGGATGGACATTCAACCGTCGGGCTGGTATACCTACCTATCCAACCCAAAATAATAAAAAAGCATAAAGAAATGCAACTTAAAAGTAAGTTATTTTTAATACTAATACATATACTAATACCGCCATTACAAATAGCATTAATTAATGTTATACTTCTAAAAGGTTTTTCTAGGTACAAAAAGTAAGGTTTTCATTATTTTATGTTTTTAATTATTTTTTCTTCGTTGCAACATCTGGCAAATAAAAGTGTATAATTAAACTTTGGACTTTGGACAAGAGTAAGTAATGAAATAGCGCCGATGTAGGCTAATGGGCTCAAAAACAAAAATATATTTGCAGAACAATGGTTAAATTGTAATAGCAGTTAAACAAAGGATTTTATTACGCACATAAAATTTGAGATTATGAAATCATAAGCATAAGTAGAAATGAACTCAACTTGAACTAAATAAGAACCAAATTAGAAATGAACTAGAACTGAACTAGAACTGAACTAGAACTGAACTAGAACTGAACTAGAACTGAACTAGAACTGAACTAGAACTGAACTAGAACTGAACTAGAA
>NC_060954.1:43547254-43559229 GCF_022045245.1 Lucilia cuprina
AGTTTGTTAGTTTGTTAGTTTGTTAGTTTGTTAGTTTGTTAGTTTGTTAGTTTGTTAGTTTGTTAGTTAGTTAGTTAGTTAGTTAGTTAGTTAATTAGTTAGTTAGTTAGTTAGTTAGTTAGTTAGTTAGTTAGTTAGTTAGTTAGTTAGTTAGTTAGTTTAAAGTCTCTACCTTAGAATGCCCTTTGTGGGAGTTACCTTAATGTACATGTTTATGTGTCTCTGCGTAGGTGTGTCATTGTATTTGTATTTGTTTTCATTACATTTAAATTTAGTATTCCAGACACGTGAATATTTTATAAACAACTTACTCATGTATTAGTGCTTCTGTGACAGTTGGAGTAATTTTATATGTATGTGTGTGTACAGCCAAATAAAAAATTAAACAAACATAATTTAAGCTTCTAATGAAAACAATAATGAAAGAAACGTATCAAAATTGTGTGGGCGTTTAGCACTCTATACCCAACACTACAGTTCGAAAATAATAATTTTGTATTTATATCACAAACAAAAAGAAAACAATTTCACTGCAAATGTTAAAATTTAATTTTGGGTTTAATATGAAATTTACTAAATATTTACGTTGTATTATTAATTTAAATATGCTGTGCATTATGTGTCGCAAACGGCGTAGTTCCAATTTCTATGAATTATTAAAAAACACCCACATTTTAATAAATTTTATGGTAAAATACAATGTTTTCAACTTAAATACTTTGAATAAAAATATTTGAAAAATTTCCTTAACAAATCTTAAAAAAATGTTTTAATAATGTCAAAGGGAGTCAAGATCTATATCCAGCCTGCTAAACGTATACTTAATATTTAATTGATTTCCATTGAAAATATTACGCATACGTCGTGTTTACTTCATTTCATTAAATTTCAAATTTGTATTGAATTAATTATACTAATTTACTAAAATTCATAAAATTATTTTTTATCTCTGGAACAAAATGCGTCATTAATTTGTGAATCATTATTTATTTTTTATATAATTTTGATACGTATGTATATAATATATTTTGAATAATTATGGTATTTTGTTTTTAATATTAAGCCATGAATATGGTTTCTATTAATTTGAAATAATATTTACATAAAATTTGTTTATTTTTGCCTAAAATAATTTGTATAATAACAATTTCAACAAGTGCGCTCTACAGTGATAAACAAAATATTTAGATAAACTTGAATTTTTGCTATTATAGTGTTTAATGATAAACATAGAAATAAAATTTAAATCGTATTCGAAATTAATAGAGATATTAATAATACAAAATATATTTTTAGTGCATTATTTAAAATTCATTTATTCAATCTATAGGAAATAATTTTTTGATACTTTTTCGTTCTTTAAAAAGTACTTTTAATATTTTCTGGAATAAAGAAGCCAAAACATATTGAAATTGCATATGAAAATGCAACAGATTCCTTTTCGTACTTTTGTACATTGGATTTGACCGGTCCATGCACAAGCACTTTGCTGAAGTACTCGAGCTATCTAATCTCTGACTATTGGATGGCCTCTGTTGATTCGGCAACAGCACCTAGAGATGTAACCGGTGGACCAAAGTACGAATCCATCAAATAAGGCACAGTTCTTACTCACAGGGATACACTGTGGTAATTCTGATATGAACAGAGTATACTCTGAACATATCTAGACAAGTAAGGAAAATTCAATGGTATCATGTGTATATGATACCTTTCATTTATCATCATTCAACCCAGCACACATCTCATTCATACGACTCATTCATTATAGGTAGACGGGTGGGGTGAGGCCAGCCGTACTTCACATTCATTCCGTACCATAAACAATTAATACCAACTAATTTCCAACGCTTAGTCCCACAGTCACTCCTCTGTGGGGTATCTGTGTAATAAGGCCCACAAAGCAGTTGTTCACGTAAATCCCTTCAACACTAATTTCGTAATTATCTAACAACCTAATCATCTTCTTTTTCTAATATCAACACAAATAATTTACATTCATTTGTAAATCTTATGTCAAAGAAATGAAATAATCCCTTTTAAAACTGTCCACAGTAAATAGTTTTCATAATAAACTGTGTTTTTTTTTTCAACCAAAATTTCCTAACTACTTTTATTTTCTCAAATAATTGAAGTGTAACATACAAAATACAAGGAAATTATATACCCTTTTCGAAATTGTATCCAATATATACTAATAACAAGATGAACCTAGAAATTGTAATGATGATACATCTTTAAAACTACAAAAAAAACAGAGAAAATGTATAAAAACAAGTAAGAAAAATATGTTAAAAGGCATAATAAAACACACCAACCCATAAAAGAAAACTTTTGCTTTTTATTTTCAGCAAAAAAATGAGGAAAAAAATAACCTTATTTATGGTATATTCTCAACACACAATCATATTTG
This sequence comes from Lucilia cuprina, assembly GCF_022045245.1. Taxonomy (NCBI): domain Eukaryota; kingdom Metazoa; phylum Arthropoda; class Insecta; order Diptera; family Calliphoridae; genus Lucilia; species Lucilia cuprina. The sequence continues at coordinate 43,549,668 of NC_060954.1, forward strand.
TATATCAACAACTTGAACCACATTGAAAGAAAAACATATAAAAATTGCAACAACAACAACAAAAAAAGAAAAAAAGATAAACGTAATAATATAATTGTAGCCTACTTTAAGGATGTTAACAGAAAGTAGTCTTCTAGTCAGTATAAATAGAGAAGATATAACATGATGCTTTTATTTATACTAATATATGTCAACATGACATACAAATATTAGATTACCCAGTAGTTTGAGGGGTGTAGAAGTGGCCTCTTTTGACCCATTATGGTACTCTTAGAATCGTCATTCCCTAATGTTGAGAGACTGGTTACGCTCCCTAATTTCGTTGACCACTTGGTTGTTGAGGTCTCTACTAAAACCGATTATGTTTACTAGTGTCGCATCTCTGAGACCAGGCCAAGTCAGGGAGCTCTACCAAGATAGAATAGTATGTGCTCTTGGTAGGCTGGGCATTCACATAGAAAGTGTTGTACCGGATCAAAACAGCTTCTACGTGGGAAACCTATATATGTCCTATCATACAGATCCCTGAAATTATACCAGTTAGAAACCTTATCGAGTTCTTAATAAGAGACAAGAGAGTCCTAGTACAAGTCCTATCCTATACAAACATTAAGTAACTACAACTTTATATTTGCATAGCAACAATTAGTTACAAATTTTTGTTTACCAAGCAGAATGTTATTAAAAAGGGACATAGCATAAAAAAAGAGCATGGTTTCCTTAAAAAACTGCTGGGTTATCTTTTTTGCTTTGAATCTTGAATTGTACATAGTAACCTTAAAAATTGCCGTTTGATGTTCTGTTTGTGTTGTATTTGTAAAAATAAAATTGTAAATACGAAAAAAAAACATACGTTTGAATAAATTTATGAAATATGTACGAGGTCAATCTGAAATTAACTATTTAAAAAGATATCATTAAATATTGTCTTATCAATACAATTGAAAAAGATTTTTTTAATTACAATTCCAAAAATTGGCAGTTCAAGTATCAGAATCGAACTTTTTGCATGCTTCTGAAATAAAAATAGCTAATTCCTCCGCTGAGTTCTAAGATCTTTATTAAATTTTTCGATTAGCTTTAGTTTTTGAGATATTGCGATTTCGGTACAGACCTTGTTTATGATACTTTTTTGAAGTTTTTCCTTAACATTATAGAACTGGAACTAAATTCCTAAGTTCTTTTAACAACATGGAAATCTACACAAAATTGTGTTTGTAAAAATTGTTGTTTAATCCCAATACATAACAATATTTTGGGCTAAATTTATTTAAATTTGTCCATAAAGTACTACTAACTAGGGTTCTCTAGTTGAAACGAAAAGTCGACTTTTTGCATTTAGTTAAAAGTCGACTTTTTTGTATTTTATGCAAATTCGATTTTTCGACTTTTTCCGACTTTTTCCGACTTTTCGTTTATTGAATATTTTTGAGTTTTACCGACTATTTTACAGGTTTTGACTTCTTTTACCCTTTTTTAAATTTTCGACTATTTTTGACTTTTTTCGAGTTTTCGACTTTTTTCAACGTTTCGATTTTTTACGACTTTTTGACTATTTGCGACTTTTTTCAAATATTTTTTTTTAATTTTTTTCGAGTTCCGTTTTCGACTATTTTAGAGTTTTTGACTTTTTTTCCACTTTTTTCTACTATTTTTGAGTTTTCGACTTTTTCCGACTTTTCGATTTTTTACGACTTTTTTCGACTTTTATTTACAAAGTCGACTTTTTAACTTTTTTTATAGACTTTAGTCGAGTTATCGACTTTTTTGGATTAAAATAGCCGACTTCGACTTTTCGACTTTTTTCGAGAAAAAATCGATTGTTCGATTATTCGAAAGTCGATTTATAGAACATTAATACAATTTTTCGGTTAAAAATTAAAATTCGTTAAAAACGTAGTAAAATATTTCGCATTGTATTCAACTTTTGTTTGTTATTTTTACATGATCAAAATATTACACAATTTACAATCGCTTCCGTAAAGTAGTATTTCGTAAGTTCTGTCAGCGATATTTCACTACATTTTAAGAAAAAAAAGTAAAAATATCAAAAGAAGTCTTAAATAACGTTTTTACAAAAACCACAATTTCTCTGAAACTAGAGCCAACTGAAAATTTTCATTACAATTTTTGAAATCAGCGATTAGAATTAGATATTTTTATTTAAAAGGCATATTCAGTGTTGTCTAGTATTATTATAACTTTGACTTAGAAAATCTTCAGAGATGGGAATTTTTTTTATAAATCTTTCATAACAATAAAAGTGTTAGTAAAAGAAGAATCTGTTTGTTTCTTTTTAAAATGAAGTTGATATTTTAACCACAAAAAATCTAAAATAATTCAACAATTTAAATGCAAAAGTCTTGTTTTATACATATGTAAATACACACATACGTACATATGTGCACATGTATGAATTTAATGCTTACCTATGTTTTATATGTATATAAAGTTTTCAAAAGAACATGGTATTATTCCCAAGCAAAAATGTCAAAAAGTTTCTTTTCAAATGCCTGCATTACTTAATAATAGTTTAGTAATGATTTACAAACTAAAAAGTTTTTGCTGGGTATTATGCAATATTTGAAAATTCCTTATATAGTGAGCTTGTGTTTATACATATGGTTTTCAATTCATTATTTGAATGCAAATATTTTAACAAGTATAAATGCTATGTTTTCTAAGTACTTATAATTACCAACAATGTATAAATGGAAAAAAAATATTAAATATATTGGTATCATATAGTGTTTTTAAATTATACATTTCATTATTTATCCCCTTATTCACATTTCATTTTATAAAAGGTTTATAAAACAAAATTTTTAAACGAATAAACTTATAATGAATAAGGCCTTTATAGTCCAACGAAAATATTAACACGACTATCAAAGAAAGAAATTTAAATTCTTAAAAGAAACAACAATCAACGTATATTTTGCAAAATTCTGTTTTTTTTTCTAAAACTGAACTAATACTGAACTAGAACTGAACTATAACTAAACTAAAACTGAACTAGAACTATAACTAAACTTAAACTGAACTAGAACTGAACTAGAACTGAACTAGAACTGAACTAGAACTGAACTAGAACTGAACTAGAACTGAACTAGAACTGAACTAGAACTGAACTAGAACTGAACTAGAACTGAACTAGAACTGAACTAGAACTGAACTAGAACTGAACTAGAACTGAACTAGAACTGAACTAGAACTGAACTAGAACTGAACTAGAACTGAACTAGAACTGAACTAGAACTGAACTAGAACTGAACTAGAACTGAACTAAAACTGAACTAGAACTGAACTAGGACTGAACTAGAACTGAACTAGAACTGAACCAGAACTGAACTAGAACTGAACTAGAACTCAACTAGAACTCAACTAGAACTCAACTAGAACTTAACTAGAACTGAACTAAAACTGAACTAGAATTACAATAAAGTTAAACTAGTTTTATATCCAAAATATGCCGGTTTTATATGGACAACTTTCTAAAATTACATTAAATACATCGATACATCCTGTTGATTTTTATATGACCTGGCTTATTGCATTTGTTACAGACTAATTGAGGTGTCGTGGTTGCACCATATAAACTTCCCTACTTATTTTTCCTAGCAAAATTAACAAACCCCGCAACATGTTCTAGTTTTTTTTTTTTCTTAAATATTCTTTTGTTTTCTACTTTCTCAATAGCAAAATAACATTTTCTTAAGTTGTGTTTTTTTTTTGCATAAACATTTTCTTGCAAGTTAAAATATCACACTCGAAATTTCCATTAGGACACTTTTGCCTGTACAAGTCAATTGACATGCATTTTATACACGATTTGGGTCATTTATTTGAACATTTATTACCATATACACTTCGAATCCTCTAAGACAAGTGTCAGTGTGTTGAAGAAAATGAAACTACTAGTGAAAAGTAGCTTAGCACAGGAATACCCAAACGAGAGGCAATAGAATTTTATTTAATGGATAAATAAGAATATAAAATTTTATGTTTAGTCGCAAAAGAAGATGCAATACAAGAAAACTCTTAAGAAGAGAACATGCAATTAAAACAGCTGTCCTGGTATGAAAATGTTTATAAAATCTTTCCGGAAAATTTGAATAGAAAAAAATATTTTAAATAGAATGTTTAGTGATTTGAAGGTTTCAAACAATTTGGAAGAACGCTCGTTTATTTAGAAGCTTATTGATACTTTCTTTATTTACTATTTTTTTTTTTAATTCAATAAATTTTTAAGTTTTTCTTTCTTTTAACTTGTTTATTGTGATCATTTTATTGATTTCTATAAAATTTTTTATTTCATCCAATGTATATTTTTCAAACGCATTTGTTTGTGTTTTTTTAAATTAACTGATGATTAAGTTAGTGATACTTTTGGGACATTTATTAGTTTAAAACAAAAAACATGTTTTCTTTTGTAAAAGAAAAGAATACAATAAAAAGTTCGAAAAAGACATTTATTTAAATTAGATATTTGTGTCGTGTTATATGAATTTTAAAATTGGTACATAAACTTTGAAAATATAGTTTTATGAACAATTTAAATTTAACAAGTATATGTTAGTAAATGCAAAGAAAATATTTAAATTTTAAGTGTTAAATATCTTGAAATCTTTATAAGTCGCTAGTCATTTAAATAAGACAAATAGACATTCTAGTTTTCTGACAAAAACGTATAAATACAAAACCAGTTGCAATAAGCAATCTATGGAAGGCTTTACATAAAAATGCTTCAATATGTGCTTCTGGAATAACTTCACAGCACAAATATTTCAATTGTTATGTCCTTTCGTAGAGTTCTGGTTTAGAGATATATGTTTCGTAAAGGTATTTGTCCTGATGTCCTGCTTATAGAAAAACTACACCACTATACATTTTATGATTTACTTAATTCAAATAAATAAAACACCTGCATTTAATCTCAAAAAAATAGTTTTAGTTTTAAATATTTTCAAACAAATTTTTTGAAAATACAAAAACAATATATATGTTAAAGGAAGTGAAGTGAGGGGAAAGGGTTTACGTAATAACCCCATCATTATTAGCTCTTAAAAGAGATTTAAAATTTATATTTTTATAAATATTTCAAAAATCAATAAAATCCCTCAATGCGTATACTTTATATAATAAAATTCATATGTAAAAGTTAATAATCATACGACCCGTTAGCCTCAACCGCAGATGAATGTCATCATTAGGAAATATTATTTGGTTTTTATTCGATTTGAAAGCTTTATATCTTATTTCAAAGAAAGTACTGCGTAGATTACAAGGACCTATAACTTTTTAGTCCAGAATAGACAATTTTATTCATAAAATTGGCAAAAACTGTATAAACTAAATTTACAAAAAACTTATACATTCCAATTTTTCAAATTTTTTCTTATGAAAATACCTTTTTAAATTGTAAAATCTATTGTTCTGTTGCTGAAATTTCGAAGAGGAAAGAAGCCATTTAAGATGTTGAGCCTTTACTTGAAACCTATAAGAATGAACTTTCTGATGGTGAACAACATTTTACTAATAAAGCTGTTATAGCGTCTTAAATAGGGACAAAAACTAGATTTTCTCAAACTTCAGGACACAATATCTCAAATACCAGATGTGATGGGATCTGTTGTTATTTCAGCACTGCTCAATGCTTTAGAAGCGTCTTACTAGGGCACAGAGATTCGTTGTGGGCTTGTGTTATTAATGGCTTGTATGATAGTTAGTTAGTTAGTTAGTTAGTTAGTTAGTTAGTTAGTTAGTTAGTTAGTTAGTAAGTTATTTAGTTAGTAAGTTAGTTAGTTAGTTAGTTAGTTAGTTAGTTAGTTAGTTAGTTAGTTAGTTAGTTAGATAGTTAGTTAGTTAGTTAGTTAGTTAGTTAGTTAGTTAGTTAGTTAGTTAGTTAGTTAGTTAGTTAGTTAGTTAGTTAGTTAGTTAGTTAGTTAGTTAGTTAGTTAGTTAGTTATTTATTTAGTTAGTAAGTTAGTTAGTTAGTTACTTAGTTAGCTAGCTAGTTAGTTACTTCGTGGCATGGCCCTATATCATAGGCTATAGACGGAATTAAACCCACAACAGACGAAAAAAAACTTTCAGCGGATGCAGCTTTCAAACATTCTATAGTTTCAGTTCTTATACAAACCAAGCATATGTAGGTACTTCCGGAAAAACACTCTTATTCTGGGAAATCCTTATTAATCCAGTTCTTATACAAACCAAGCATATGTAGGTACTTCCCGAAAAACACTCTTGTTCTCGGAAATCCTTATTAATCCAACACATTTTGACCTACTCTATTGTCTTTCGTATACCCCCCAAATAAAAACATTTAACCAAACTGATTAAACTGCGTATCAAAGTATTTCAAAATTACTCAATAAATGCATATTTCGCTATAAATTTAAATTAAACCACTTAATTTCTTTTTTCTTATTACAAGCAATTGTTTTACAAAAATTTCCTTCATTCAATATAAATTCAAATTTCTTAATAACTTAAATAACTTTTGTATTCTTCTTTTTCTTTTAATATCTCTTTTAGATACATACTAACTCAAGGCGCTTTCCAAAAAAAAAAAAGATATAAACATTAAATCTAGCAAATAGTATGAGTGCCATAAATAGTAAGAAAAATTTATTTAAATTTTTTATTTATATCTAACAACACTTTTTGATCACACACAAGAAAAATGAAAAGAAAAACAGAAAAATTGTAAAATATGTCTAAAACATGCTACACATAATAGGCCAAATAAGGAAGAACATGAGTATTAATGTGAAAATCCTCTTAACATTAAGCAATGTTCTAACAATTATGCACAACACTTAGATTAGACCAGACATATACACAGAAAGAAAAAGGAAAAAAATAAAGCTAACAACAATACAAAATACGAAAAAAAGGAGATACAACAAGCAAAGTTGCATTTAAATTTAGAGAATTTTTTATAGAAATACTAAAACAAGCACCAAAAAACAAAAAAAGAAAAACTTTTTAGTTGTATTATGCAAATAAATATAATAAATACCGGTCCAACAATGGCTGCATCAGAGCCACCAGAACCACCACCGCGTAATCCGGAGCGTATTAATGCAACATTACATAAACTTGCTGAATCTGTAAGTACTGTTAGCTGTTAAATGTAAAGAGATTAGCATAGTTATGGCTCCAACACCTTACACCAACCCCCCTCTACCCTTAGACATTTTATTTAAAAAAAAATATTTTTTTTTGGAGAATGCGTTTACCAACTACCAATTTCTCTCGCAAATTTCATTTCTATTTACACTATACCACATTCTATGCTCCGCTAGTTTATTCTTTCATTTATTTTCTTTCTCTTCCTTTAACACTTCTTGTCATATTTCCGTTTTCACTAAGCGACCTGCTAAAAACCAAAACTCATTTTCACTAGTTTTAATGTGCATGTTTTTTCCCCTCTCTTCCTCCTGCAACTTTTCTTCATTTACGAAATGTTGTTTGTTGTTGTTACACAAATTTGTATGGGTACATTTTTACACCTGTTGTTTTCCACTTGGCCACATTTGAATTAAATGTTTATTTTTCTTTCTGTTTATATCTTAAAAATAATTTATTTTGGCGTTTTGTTTTTTTTAACATATTTTAAAATTTTTTTTTTTGCTGTCATCATAAAACATACAAAATATGTTTCGTTGCATGTTTTAAAATGTTTTTAGAGAATGAATATAAAAAATAACACTTAGAAGACTTTAGAGAATTAAACCCCCAAATAGTAGAAAGAAACTGACAGCATGCCAAAAGAGCCTGTGTTTTAAAATGAAAAGAAATTAATATCCTTAATAGAAACATTACACCAGATTGTGGTTATGCAAATTACTTAAATACATTTAATTATTTATTTAATTAATTAATTATTTTTTTAATTTTTGTTCATGAAATTTATGAATTTTTCTTAAATAAGGAATAAAACATATCTATGAAGTACCTCTATGCGTATACTTTATGTACTAATAGGCAGATGTAAAAATAGTAATCATACGCCCCCCGTTGTTGTCAACTTCAGAACTTTTAAAATCTATAAATTATCGTCAATACTGTGGCCTAATTTTTTCTTAAATAAGTAAATTAACTTATACATAAAGTACCTCTATGCGTATACATTATGTAATAGTAGGCACATGTAAAAAATAATAATCATACGCCCCGTTTGTTTCAACTTTTTAAATCTATAAACTATCATCAACATTATGGCCTATTACTTGCTTATTTCCTATTCGATTTTAAAGTTTTATATCTTATTTAAAAGATAATATTCTGTAGATTAATAGTAGTTTATTCTCGAATTGACTGTGTTTTACATCACGTAAATAATCAGGAGAGAAAAAAACTATATGTTTTCGCCAATATGTCAGAAAATTTTCCATTTTTGTTTTAAAACATTTTTTACGACATAGTTGACATAGACGGATCCCCATGCAAACACTTTATTAAAAAAATTTAAAAAAGAGAGTAAAACGTCGTCAATTGCTAACGGATTTCTAAAAACAAAGTTGCGTTCTACATCAACTTACATCATTTCCCAGTGTATTTATATTAAGTACGGTTCTTTCTAACAACCTCTCCATATCTGGTCATAGACGCACAAAAGAATATATATTCTGGGTCCTCATTAAAGACTAACAACCTCTCCATATCTGGTCATAGACCCAGAGTCCTCATTAAATTCTAAGACGATCTAGTCATGTCTGTCCGTCCGTCTGTCTGTCTGTTGAAAGCACGATAGAGTCCGAAGGGAAAGAACTAGAGGGTTGGAATTTCACTTAAATATTTCTTATAGGTAAGGTTTGTTTGATATTGAAAATGGGCAATATCAGTCCACATTTTCGGATAGCCCCCATACAAGTGGCCCCTCGAAAAGCAGCTTTAACAGTCATAACTTGATTACAAATACGAATATGGCAATAAAATTCGAAATACATAAGTAAGTTTCATTCGAGTCAAACGAGGTTTGATGTGAATATATAAGATTCGGCATAACCGAATATAACACTCTTACTTGTTAAACATTATATATCTCATTGTTAAAAATGGATAGATGACTGGGTTTTGATTGAGACCGAACTGAGGTGTTTAAATATCACTACGAGTAGAAAACATCGAGCCTGCTTTGTACTACCCTGACAGCAGATAGGATTATGACTCTCTTGTCTGTTAGTAAGAACTGAATTATACTTCTAAGTGTTATAATTACTAGGACATATGTATATCAGAACGTATGGACTACCCAAGATAGAGCTAAAGTAGAATCTGCTTAGACGAAGAAGTAGTCGAATCTGTAAAACACATTCTATATGACTGCCCAGCCTTTCAAGAGCACTTCATCATGACCTGTAGTGTTTTAGAGATGAGACTAGTAAACACGATCGGTTGTATTAGAAACACCGGCTGGATTTCAAGGAGACCGAACTAACCAACCACTAAACCACTTATCTCAATATAAGGGCAATTCTAAGGGTATCACAATGAGTCACAAAGTATTCAAGTGAACTCGCAATTAATGAACAAACCTCGTAATCGAACC
>NC_060954.1:43559329-43563664 GCF_022045245.1 Lucilia cuprina
CAACTATATTACTTATTTATAAGTCTTTAAAGGTATTTACAAGGTGGGCTTTATTCCGTGTCTCAAGACCTTAGAGATGTTTGGTAATTTCAGAAACATATTATTGTGCTAGTCGACCTTTCAAAAAACAGTATTACTACCCATGATCTCTTTTAAAGAAATAAAATAGTAAAAAAAGTAAAATTTGCTGAAACCGGAAATTTGAACTTGGCGAATTTCGAAAATTTCGAGATTTGTTTTTTTGCAGCTTTGGCTCATAACTCTAATAAACCAAATCTTCATTACTTCTATCAGAAGTAATGCAGAAGTTTGCTAGAGAGAGAATTCATTTAAACACACTATGGTGAAGGATGTATAAGATTCGGCAAAGGCGAATATAAACCACTTACTTGTTTAAATACGTATTAAGCATCGATACAAGAACATCTTTTTTTAAAGCAAATATTTCTTAATAATTTCCCCCTTTTTTTTAGAAATGTTTTTTTTAAGTATATGCCTGACTATTTTTCATCTACTCTTTAAATCATCCTAGTCATAATTTTGTTTATAAATTGTTTTTAATTACCACAATTTAAATTTTATTTTTCCCACAAATTTTTGCCATAATTATCTAATATTTTCAATATATTTTATTTTATATCATTTCTATAGAAAAATATTAAATCATTAGATTCATCAGTGTTAAATGATAAAACAGTCAACAACAATAAACCATTGAAAACAATTTTATCACTGGATACAGCAACATCAGCAACTACTGTTGCTAGTGGCAACGCAACAACCGGAAAACTACATACAACAGTAAATAACTTACCATCACCATCTGGTCCAGCTGGGACAATAGCAGCATCTGCTACAGGTTTATATTTTAATAAACAACAACATAAAATTCAGCAACAGCAACAGCAACAAAATGATTTAACTCCCAGTGGTGGTGAGAGTTCAACATCACCGTTGAGTTCAAATGGTAGCAATCATACGCTAACCTCACCAATGACTATTGAACATCAGCAACAACAACAACTACATCGTATAAATTATCAAACAACAGCCGCAGCAGGAACAACAACATCAGCCGCAGCAGCAGCAACGTTAATTAAAGGTAATAGTGGTAGTGGTGGTGGCCTAGAAACCACATCAGTTGCATCACATATGACACAGCAGCAAAATGGTAGTGGCCAACGTGGTAGTGGCGTTGGTGGCCTATTAACTGAACAACAACAACAGCAGCATAATCTCCAACTACAACAATTGAATAATCATCATTTAATTAATGGCGGCAGTACAGTAGCAACAAACACAACAACATCAGCAGCAACCGGAAGTAGTGGTAGCAGTCTTGGCTCCTCAAGTAATAACAGTAATCATAGCAACAGTTTAAGTGGCTCGAATGCCTTTAATATCAATAACTTAATTACCACACATTCAACAACAGCAGCATTAACTGCCACACATAATTTACAAACATCATTAGGTATGTATGAGTGTGTACTTTTTTATGCACCAGTTTGGTGTAGAAGTTTTTAATTCCCGTGTTTGTGTACTTTTTAATATATGTGTGCGTGTTTGTGTACGTCTATCAGTATGTATTTTGTTCCTTTTCCTGTTTTTGTGTTATTCCCATTAATTATTTTGATAAATTTCAATTCCCAAAGTAATAATCTGCATCAATAAACGAATTAATTGTTTTCAATTAGTATTTCTTAAACTAATATTTTAAACTTTAAACGAATAACTTATAGACAAACTGTTTTTATTTGCAAAACACTGTGCCGATTTAAATTTATACCAATGACTGTATGTGTATTTGGATAAAGCTCTCGAGCAAACACTTTTAAATTTAACTGTCAAAAATATCCGAAAACATTTCTATATTAAAAGATTCACAGAAATTTTAACAAACGCCTATCGGTCTTATGGTCTACGTTAGACTATAAACTACTAACTAAAAATTAGACCATTAAATAGATTAAAGACTAGACTATAAACTAGACTATAGAACAGACTATAGACTAGACTATAGAACAGACTATAGACTAGACTATAGAACAGACTATAGACTAGCCTATAGACTAGACTATAGACTAGACTATAGACTAGACTATAGACTAGACTATAGACTAGACTATAGACTAGACTATAGACTAGACTATAGACTAGACTATAGACTAGACTATAGACTAGACTATAGACTAGACTATAGACTAGACTATAGACTAGACTATAGACTAGACTATAGACTAGACTATAGACTAGACTATAGACTAGACTATAGACCAGACTATAGACCAGACTATAGACTTTTATTCAGCTCATTTTCTGAACAAAAAGTCAAAGAATTTTTTCAAAACAATGTTTTTTGAGTTATGTGTTCGTCCGTTTCATTTATGCTTATGGATTTAAAGTATTTTTTGTGATAAATTCTCTACAAAATATATATAATTCTTATTAAATTTAAATGTGTTTTATCTCTATAAACTGTAAAGTTTATTTACTTAATAACCATTTGTATTACAAATAACTGCTATTTAACGCTAGTCAAGACTGTAAACTTTGTATGTTTTATTTTATAAGACTGTTATGAAAAAAAATGTTATAACATAATCTATTAACAGTGTTAATCGATCCCTTAAAGAAGGGAAACCTAAACATTAGATATACCAAGATAGCAAGGAAAAAAATCCTTCGCTTAATGCTCTAGGGCGCAATGCTGAATACAAGTTGCTAAATTAACTAAATCGGTCAGCAAATTCCGTTACATTTCTCATGGTTTATCTAGTGTTAATCATTATATTGTAAATATTTCTTTAGTAGTTTTACTTCTACACTTTAGTTTATTTATCTTTCATTAATTTAACTCTGAAATCTTAAAATGTTTCTAATTGTTAATAAACATTATTTCTATTGTAAATATTTTGCTTTAAATGTAATTCGTCTGTTAAGTTAATATGTGGTATCTATGTGTGTGTTTTTGTGTTTTAAAGTGTATTTATTTAGATATAAATTTAATTACATTCAAACAAATGTAATTTAAGAGTGTAGACATACATATACATATTGACAAATGAATACTTGTGTAAGTTAGGAAATAAGTTTAATTTTAAATACAATTATTTAAATGAACTTAAGTCAAGATATACGATATTTTAAAAAAGTAATATTTCAAAAAGTAAATTTCCAAATTTCCGGGACACATTTCAGGTTTAGTTATAAAAACTTTAGTTTGGAAAATGTATGGCATTTGTTGGAATCTTAATTACGTTATGCGTAATAACATTTCTGTAAAAGCTCACAGTAACTATATGCGAGATATATTAAATCCTTAATTTTCTCATTTAAAATAAAATTTCATTTCATGTGTTGTTAGTGATAAACAACCTACATACTCTTCATGCAATAAAAGAGATTTTTTTAATCCGCCATCTAAAAGATTGATTTTGTCCTTCCGTATGTAACACTACGAAAAAATAAAAAATTCAAACGAATGCTGAAATGTTTCAAAAATAATCTCTATTGAAGTTTATATGTTGGGCATTTAAAATTCGACTCATTTTTCATTTTTTTCCCACATTTTTCTTCATTAAATACCAACATGGAAATTTACTTTATTCCAGCCACAACGATGCAGATTCCTTTTCATTATACATTAAGTAGTTGTTTACTACGATAATGATTTCATTAAATAAATTTACAAAGAAATCAATGAATAGTAAAGCATTTATACATATATCGAAGAGAATTTTACATGAACATTCCTTGACTGTAGAAAATATTCGAATTGTGTATCAATTACGAATAAAACCATGTACAAAATCCCATTGAACTATTTTATATATCACTCATACATAAGATAGTACAAACATTGCAGTTTCGCAATAATAAATTAAATTGTATGTAAAATATTTTATTTATATCTATGAGTGTCGTCAAACTACTTATTTACAGACATATATATCTAGGGAACCTTAATATCCTGTGGTCATAAACAGTTGAGAGAAACATGTTAAATGCTTTAAAGACAGCGAGGTGGCGAATTTAACCTCAGGTTGCTAGGGGAAAAATATCAATCAGATTTCAACCCTCATTTAAAAAATATCCTTTTGTAATGATGTTACATAGTATAAATATTTGTACATATAGTATTAAATTTGTTTAAATTTAGACAATTCATTTATTCATATCATCTAGATATGAAAGTTTTTGTTCATGAAAAATTAAGAAAAGTTTTAGTTCAATTCTAGTTCAGTTCTAGTTCAGTTCTAGTTCAGTTCTAGTTCAGTTCTAGTTCAGTTCTAGTTCAGTTCTAATTCAGTTCTAGTTCAGTTCTAGTTCAGT
>NC_060954.1:43563764-43566639 GCF_022045245.1 Lucilia cuprina
TCTATAGTCTAGTCTAGTCTATAGTCTATAGTCTATAGTCTATAGTCTATAGTCTATAGTCTATAGTCTATAGTCTATAGTCTATAGTCTAGTCTAGTCTATAGTCTATAGTCTAGTCTATAGTCTAGTATAATCTAAAGTTTTATTGTCCTGCATAATGACAAGTCGTATGGATGTTATACTTTGTTTGTAGTGAAAACAGAATTTTTTTTTGTCACTCAATGGATTCCAAAAATGCCACTCAACTTAAAAAATAAGCAACAAGTTCTGCTCAAGTGTAGTGACGTTATTGTGTTGCTTTTTCTCTATTTTTAATTGGTTTAAATGCTATACTTGTGAATATTTTATGTAACAACAACTTTGTACAACTAATTAATGAACACTTGCAACTAAACAAAAATCCATAACAAAGGAGGGTGAAAAAATACTAAAAAGAGAAGTAAATTACTATGATAACGAAAAATTTTAAGTTAAATAATGAATAAGCGATGAAGCTAAGCGACGGCAACTTTTACTATGGTTACAGTAATTTTATCATAATGTCGCATAGAGAGCAAACTATGAATATGTTTAGGTTTCATCGAAAAATTGGAATTTAATTCAATCTTAAATATGATTATATTCTAAGACCCTTATAAGGCACTTCTTTTAACATTTTTCTAACAACATTGTAAGATATGACAACCATGCATACGTAGTGTAGTTTAGATACATATTTGTTTCTAATGTGAACATATTATATGTAATCAAATTAAAGAGTACAATCTATGTCAGGCCTGTGTTCTCATTTTGTCTATATGTGTTACAAAGTCAAACAATACCTCAAATATGTTGAACATGTAGCAGCAACAAATAAAAAACTAATTAAACATTTTGATTTTAAAATTAATATTACATATGTCACGATGTTTTCAATAGATATTAATAAATTTTCTTAATATAATTGAGTATATAACTTAGTTTATGAATTTCAAACTAAATTTAAATTGATTCGAACTGTAGTATGTAGTCTATATTATTGCCTCTGGTCCATCCATACTATACTCTATAATATAGAGTATAGTCTACAGACTAGTCTTGTCTAGTTTAGGGTCCAGACGTTAGCGTAGTCCAAAATCCAGACATAAGTTTGGACTATTTAATAGATTATAGTCTGTTCTATAGTCTATAGGCTACACTGTAGTCCTTACAATAGACTAAAGTCTAGTCTTTAAACTACTACTACAGTCAAAGTTGATTCTAGTTTAGAGTCCAGACGTTAGTGTAGTCCATATTCTAGACTATTGCTTGGACTATATAGTCTATAGAACAGACTAAAGAGTAGACAATATTCCAGTCTATACAGTCGATTCTATATAGTCCCTACTATAGTAAAATTTCTAGGCAATGGTCTGGCCTATAGTTTCGATTGTAGTCCAAACTATAGTCTAGTCTACAGACCATACTAAGGTCAAGTCTATAGCCTATATTGTATTCTTTAGACTATAGTCTATTTTATACACTACAGTCTTGTCAGTTTAGACTATAGACTAGTCTTTAGTTAAGACTAAAGTCTAGTGTATAAGCTATAGTCTAGTATATAATCCATAGCCTATAGTCTACCATAGAGTCCAGAATACAGTTCATAGTCTATTAATATTGTTAAGTCCATAGTCCAGACCATAAACTATTCCTATATAAACTATACTACACAATATAATATTTTTCACCAACCCAGCAAAAACTAAGTGATCTTATTATTCTGTTGCTCAATTTGTACATATTTTTATTTATAAATCATCATCAGCAGTTATTTATGAAAATTCTTTAACAATATTTATGATATCATGATACAGTAATTAATTAAAGCTTAATAAAACAAAAAAAAAACTATATGAAAGCAATTCGAGACATGAAAAGCAGTGAGACAGTGAGCGATGCAATTAAATGATTATGATACGTGTGTGAGTGGAAGGAGGTTTGTGTATTTTTCAGCGATATTTTTTTCCTCTATATACTTTATTTGTTTTTATTTTCTTTTTGTGCTTATTTAACCCCATCTTACCTGTACAATTGTACTGCTGTTGTTGTTGTTGCTGATGTTGATTATGTATCATAAATTTTATATCATTATTACGATTGCCATCGCAATTATTAAATGTGTTAAATTGCATTGTTGCCGCCGTTGTCTTGGTTCCTTTTGTTGGCGTTGCCGTTGTGATGACAGCTGTTTCTGTTGATGTTTCCATTATGGTTCCAAAATGAGTTGGTGTTGTTGTTATCGGTATAACACATATATCATTGGCATTTCTTTTATCAACTGTGTGTTAAAGAAAAGGAAACAAGAAGTTGTTTTTGTTTTCTTTTTTTTTCACAATTTCTTGGATTTTGTTTGTGTGTGTGGGAATATGTGTATACGTGTGTATGAATATGTAGAGCGTATAATTATAAATGAATGGAATTTAATTGGTGTATTGTTTATTTCCTTTTCTTCAACTACCACCTTACCAAATTCTTTAATTATACATTTATTTTCGTGATGAAAGGATGTTCAATGCCGATGAACTTGGTCAAGTGGTGTTGTTGTAATTGTGTTTGTAATTTGGATTTGTGATTAAATGTATGTTTGTTTTCTTCTGATTTACAACTGTTTGATTCAGCACAAACAGCCATAAATTAAGGTTGAAAGAATAATGGATTTATGATGAAAATAAACGTGATAACGATCAATTACAGTTGTATATACCTAAATTTCAAAATATCACTGAATTCAACTTATTCCAGAACTGAACTGAACTAGAACTGAACTGAACTAGAACTGAACCAGAACTGAACTAGAACTGAACTAGAACTGAACTAGAACTGAACTAGAACTGAACTAGAACTGAACTAGAAC
>NC_060954.1:43566739-43572487 GCF_022045245.1 Lucilia cuprina
AGAACAGAACTAGAACAGAACTAGAACAGAACTAGAACAGAACTAGAACAGAACTAGAACAGAACTAGAACAGAAGTAGGACAGAACTAGAACAGAACTAGAACAGAAGTAGAACTGATCTAGAAATAAACGGGAACAAATCTAGAACTGTACTTGCGAATTTTTAGATTTAATTAATGTTAGGCTAATAGCTTGGAACTTATAAATGCTCATTATTTTTTTTTAATCCCACTATATTAAACTATTAAATTTTAAATTTATTTTTAGCATTTAATTACTTTTTTTAAGTTTGCAACTTGCCGTTTGTTCTACATGATTTATTGATTAATATTGAACAAATATATTTATATTTGTCCGATATAAATCCTTTTCTGTTTGTAATTAGGCACAAATGTCGAGGTTTTTATTATATTTATTTAAACTTGTATGCTAAATAGCAATAAGAGATTTAAGGGCGATTTAAATGATTTATAATGTTTAATATGAAAAATGCGTATTGTAAATAATATTGTTATACTTTTACTGTTCATTTGATATGGATATGGTTTTATTTTAGCATGAGAAAATGATTGATAGTGATAACTAATTAAATAACATGTATATTGCCAAATAATAATGATGATTACGTTTTTCTTGCGCAATTTAATACAATATAGTTTAATTAAAAATAAATACATATAAGTAATTAATACATGATTATGTAGATGAATAATTCCATGTATGGTATCCCAGCAATAAAAATTAAATTTTGTTGATTTTGAAAACATTTTTGTGTTTAAAATAAAGCTCAAATTATAAGAAATCTATAAAAGTTGATAAAAATTGATTTTCAAACAAAATTTTTCAAATCATTTTTGTTGTTGGGATTCACAATGAAAAACCAAATTTTGTGTGTTCTGGCTGCTGCTGAGCATTTATGAAAACATGTTTTTCGTATATTGAACACAATAAATAAAATCTAATAAATAATAGACCTAATTACAAATTTATATAATTAAAAGAAACTTATTGGCACAATTATGAAATAATATATGATATTAAATAAAAAAATTATTAATAAATAAAAACAGAAGTCTATAACTAAAATGAAACTAAATTATAAACCACACATATAAATTAATAACTTATGGCAGAATGTTAGAAAAATATAAATAAAAACGTTTGTTTTTTTCTAATTTTATATTTTAACATAAACAAGTATGAATATGTTTTGATGAGGCGCAAATTAGAAAAAATAAATCATACACGTTAATAAATGCTACTATGTTTTATAAGAATTACATAAAATTTTTTAAAAAAAATATTACCACATAAATATATAAATAATAAAATTAAATCATTGAATATTTTACTAATTACGAACTATAATAACCATTAATTATACTTTAACAAAACTCATAAATCACTCATACTTGTAGGCTCATTTACACAGATACATACATTCTGATATCTTATTTTGAATTGTATTACAGTTGGTGACAAACAAATCAGTTTTTCCATTAAAACTACAATAGCAGCTGGTATTTAAGGATCTCTTTACATTTTTTATATCGGACAAACGAGTTTCATTAGATAAAACCTCACCTTTAAGTTATTGTTATTGTTTAGGGCGAATTTTAGGTCGGCTTTAACTTTTGTTAATGATTCTTAAAAAGAACATTGGAGAAACTGAACTAAACTAGCACTGAACTAGAATTGAACTAGAATTGAACTAAACTAGAATTGAACTAGAATTGAACTAGAATTGAACTAGAATTGAACTAGAATTGAACTAGAACTGAACTAGAACTGAACTAGAACTGAACTAGAACTGAACTAGAACTGAACTAGAACTGAACTAGAACTGAACTAGAACTGAACTAGAACTGAACTAGAACTGAACTAGAACTGAACTAGAACTGAACTAGAACTGAACTAGAACTGAACTAGAACTGAACTAGGACTGAACTAGAACTGAACTGGACTTAAACTGTGGAAATTCAAAATTTTGTCACCTGCTGTAAATTTAATTGGACAATGCTCAACCATTCACTCATTTCACAATCACTCATACACTACAAAATAATATAGGCATATCAATCTATATATTCATCTAAAATCTAATAAACAAATAATACCAAAACCAAAAATATATATTTTATATTTTAACATAATATTTTCATAAACTATAATTTACCTGGCGGGTAGTATCAATGCATCAAATTCCGTTGATAAATGTCGTCGTATTATATTTTTCGAGGGTGGTATACCCAGTGCTGTTGCCATTGTATCGCCCGAAAATGATGGTTCTAAAACAACTAATCCACCATGAACACCGCTATCTGTAATTGAATACAATGAAAATGTAATAAATACAGAATGAACAGTTTATGATAATTATGATTATTTAAGGGAGAAAAAAGTGTTATTTAACACAGTGATAAAAAGTAAAAATGTTTGAAAATTTTATTCTAAATATGTGAAACAATGGACGAACATAGAAACTTATCAATTTACGCTAAATCAATTGATGCTCTCGTTTTTCTTAGTTTTACAGTGTAATTTTGATAAAAATATAACAATGATGGAATTTCATTATATAATTAGAAAACCATCAGGCGTTAAATGCTTATAAAACAAATTGTTATTTGAATAGTCAGATTTTAGTATTGAATTAAGATAATGTATAAATTGTAGTGATTGTAGCTCCAAGAAAATACATAATCATTAAATCTATTATTTGGAATAATTGAAATAACTTAAAGGGAACAATTGTGATAATAATTACTTAGGCCATCAAAAACTTGTATCCATAAAATATCATTAGCATTTATATCTGCCTGATCTCATAAAATAGTTTGACACCTCATACATACCTTTAAGATTATCAGCGTATTCGGCCAAATCAATGGAACGAGCCCAGCGTATAAAACGTTGATTGGTCCACACAATAGGATCTGTGTCAACATTTTCCGATTGTACGCGACGCATAGCCAAAGTTTGTCGATCATATTTAACAATACGTAAGACGTGAATGCCTTAAACGAAAAAAAAAAATAATATTAATTATCAACAAATAAAGTCCATAATTTTCTCTTTAATAGCTCACCATGTACAATGCTGGCTTGATGGAATTTTCTCGTCACCCCCAAAAATTTCTCCAGTTCCTTTTTCGAGAGTGTATCTAACATACGTGCGTCGACGAGTGAATGCAAAAATGATTCTGCATATTGAGGCAAACCTATGTCGGGCAACCATTCGGAAGCCACCCAAGTGTGTCCCAATTGTGTTATCATGGGATAACGTACCATTTCCGGTCTTCTTTGCTCCTCAATGGCTAAGCGTAACTTTTTACGATGCATAGGGTGGGCTAAACCAAGACCAGCTTCAAGCTCTATGTCATTTAATTCCAATAAAACTTTACCGCTTTTAACGTTTTCCGAACAGCGAGTGCTGTATTGTGGCATTCCCAGCGCAACTTCCAGCCAGGCTAAAACTTGTGAGGCACGCCATCTTTCCATAGGTATTTGAGAGGCTTCACGCAATAGGCGTAACTTTTCGGCATAACCCTCTTCGGAAAGAGGGCTCCAGGAATAATCATTATCTACAAATAGTGGGAATAATTTATGTTCTCGTAAATTGTAAAAGAAAATATTTGCAGTGAAAAATTACATTCGGTGGCTCCATCTGCTGAAAGGGCTTTATTTTTATTTCTGGATCGAGCAAAAACTCTCGATATACTACCCCAAGTACCACCGCGGCCATTGCGTGCACCTAAGGCAGCACCGCTAGATTTAGGAGCAAACTTTCTAGCAACAGCTCCTGGGCCATCAGAATCAACAGGAGAGCCCAGTTGTTCCACAGATCTGAAATAATACAATAATTCACTAGAATATGAACTAGAACGAAACCGCTATAAACTAGAACTCAACTGAAATTGTAGAACTGAACTAGAACTGAACTAGAACTGAACTAGAACTGAACTAGAACTGAACTAGAACTGAACTAGAACTGAACTAGAACTGAACTAGAACTGAACTAGAACTGAACTAGAACTGAACTAGAACTGAACTAGAACTGAACTAGAACTGAACTAGAACTGAACTAGAACTGAACTAGAACTGAACTAGAACTGAACTAGAACTGAACTAGAACTGAACTAGAACTGAACTTGAACTGAACTAAACTAAAGCTGAGCTAGAATTTATGCAGGACTGAATTAGATGTGATTCTGACTTACCTGGAGTATGCAGCTGAATTTAAAGGAGATAACGTAGGACTCCTCTCTTTAGGGGTACCATCTATAAAATGTACGTTTTTAGAAATTAACATAAGTTTTAAGAAAATACTTAGTATATTTTTATAAACTTACACTGATACATATTTTGACTAGAGACCAATGATATACTGTCCGGATCGACTGTAATGCAGGGACCGTTATCGGATATACCATCACTAAAGTTAATGTCGCCACCGGTGCTTTCACGATCACTGTTATTTCTCAATACTGAATCATTTGAACATGAATTACGATCGCCCGCCGTGTTACCCGAACTATTACTAAAGGCCGATAGAGAATTTGAATTACCTCGCCCACTATCATCGTTACGATAATTCACCACTCCGGCACTGCTCGATGGCATTTGATTTAGTAAACCTGATGCTGCCGAAGGAGGTGTGAGCGGAGCAAACGACAGAAGACTTTCTTGATCCGACATACATCCTGACATTTGTCTCTGTAATTGTTCTTGCAATTTTTGTAGCTGTAAATCTCTTGCGCTCAATTGTTGAGCCAAAGCCAATGATCGTTCAGCTTCATCTCGGGCCTGTTTCAATAGCTGCCACCTTTCACGCTCACGATCACCCGTTAGTTTTGCATTGTTGCTTTCCGATTCTCTTACTCGATCCTGATAGTTACGTATGAAGTCTCTTAGTTCTTGTTCTTTTTCCTGCAGTGAGACGCACAACTGTTTTACTTGTCCCACTAATTCATTCTTATCACTTCTCAGTTTTTTTCTTTCGATACGCAGCGACATCAATTGATTTTTAGCCGAACGTAATTCCTGTTCCAAACGATCAATCCTCTGTTGAGTATTAGAACCACTGCCATCTGTAGATTGTCCATCGCCACAGCTATTTGAATCGGAAAGATCTATGCCACCCACCGCACCTTCGGGAGAGTTTTCTAGCAATTTTCGTAGACGGTGTATTTCGGTGTTTAGTCGTTCGTTTTCTTCGCGTAATTTTGTGGGAGAATCTAAAACGGGAAATAAATCAGTAATATTAATTATGGATAATTAAAACACATTATTTATTAAAGGAGTAGCATTTACGCATACAATTTAAAATAAAATTCGAGCACTTCACAACTATTTAAATCAAAAATTTTACAATTTATTTTTATTTGTCTTATTTATTTACAGAATTTTTCCAGTTTTCCTATAACTTTAATATAATTAAATAAAGAAAACAAAATTGCAAATATTTTCAAAGTAAATAAAAAATTAAAAGTTTCCTACATTAAGAAAATAATACATAAAGCAAACTACTTATAACAACAATAACCAACAACAAAAAATTATAACTTAAATACCAACTACAAATAAGCTAAATTAGAAAATAATAAAAACTTTAAGTAAAGTATACTCCCATCTCTCGATAAGCCTATACTCTAGTCTGTAGTCCAGTCTATAGTCTAGTCTATAGTCTAGTCTATAGTCTAGTCTATAGTCTAGTCTATAGTCTAGTCTATAGTCTAGTCTATAGTCT
>NC_060954.1:43572587-43602797 GCF_022045245.1 Lucilia cuprina
CTAGTTCAGTTCTAGTTCAGTTCTAGTTCAGTTCTAGTTCAGTTCTAGTTCAGTTCTAGTTCAGTTCTAGTTCAGTTCTAGTTCTAGTTCATTTCTAGTTCTAGTTCAGTTCTAGTTCAGTTCTAGTTCAGTTCAATTCTAGTTCAGTTCTAAGTAGTTCAGTTCTTTTTATTAAAAAAACTGTTAAACAAACTAAAGATCTTCCATAAAATAATTCTTTTGATTTTATGCCAATATAAACAAAGTATTGTAGCAACAAAAAAGTTAAAACAAATACATTTTTTAAAATTAATTAAAACCACACAAAATAACAATACAAATGAAAGACCAATATTTGTATATTTTTTAATTATAAGTCTAACTCAAAATACCAAAAATATTTAGATATTAAATGCATAGAGAAAACATTTATAAACTAGATTTAAATGATAAAAAATAATAATAATACTTTTTTTAAATAATTTATTAAGAATTAATTATTATTGTATTTTTAATGGCACGATTTTTTAAATTTTTGATTATTTTTATTAAGAAGTAGTAATTTTTTTTTAAATATTGTGTGTATAAGTTTTAATAATTTTATTAACTAAATTAATAAGAATGTTTAAAATAATTCAAATTAGTTTAAAGTTAAAAAAAGAAAATAATGTTAATTAATGTTTTTAAATGGTTTTTTTCAATCTCTTCTTTTCTTTCTTTCTTTTTTTTCAAACTATTTTTCAAACATGATAATCATGATTTCTGTTTTATATAAAAAAAACAAAAACCAAAATGTAACAAATTTATTTTAAATGTAATTTTAAATGTTTAAAACAAAATTCAAACAAAAAAATGGCTTGCTTGCAACAACAACAACAAATACTACTACTACAATAAAAAAAACACCACACACTTACATATACATATAACAAACACTTGTGCAAAATCTAAAATATGAACAAAATTTCAACAAAATATTTGCAAACTATTCGGGCAACAAAAAAAAACTACAATGTATTTCCTAAAATTTGCTTAAATATTCCAACAATTGAATACTCCAACACTAACACAATTTACTATATCCTTCTCCTACACATACCACTCTTATACATTTTTACAATTCTATTTGTACATAAACAAAATTAATTCAATTAAAATGTTCATGGCAAAAAAAAACTAACATTTCCGCATATTGTACTCTGTACTATGCTCGCCCTCTCTATTTCTCTCGCTCTTTTTCTATTCTTGCTCTCGGTTGCTCTAACGTTTGTTTTTAATTTAATTTTGTATTTGAAACACACGTACTACTATAACCAACTTACATACATGTTAACTCTTACAACAATTTGTGTTTTTTTATCTCTTTTCTATATATTTTTGTTGTTGTTTCTTGTTTTTGTTTTGGTACTTGTATCTACAACCATTTTATTTACATCTGTGTTGTTTTTGCCATAACTATTCTGCAACAACATGTATGTTTGTGTGCGTGTTTGTTAACGCTTTAATTCAAATTAAAAAATCTTGTCTTTACTCAAAATCGGCAAAACATTATAAAAAAATTCGAAAATCTTCCTATGTATATGTATGTGTATATATGCGCACTACTACATACTTAATAATGGTTATCTTTGTTTTTGTCTGTCTGTCTGTCTGTCTGCTTGCCTGTCTTTTTGTTTTGTTGTTGTTTTCTTTATTTAATTTTTAAAAACAAACAAAAAACTATGATTTGTGCATTTGATGTGTTTGTTGAATGTTTAGAGCTACTTTGGGTCAAGGCATACGTTCCGGTTGTGGTATTGTACCCATAACTGGTCCCGGCGGTTTACAACACTATGGCACAGCCGATAGACGTTCCAGTGGCAGTTTAAGGGTAAGTTTTTTAAATAATTGTTTAACTTATTTATTTACTTACTTCAGTGTTAGTTGTACATTTATGTATAATTTAATGTTATGGCCATGTTTAGTTGCTTAACTTTATAATCTTGTAGCAAACTTTCTAATAGTAACTGACAAGGATGACCATATCTCTCACTTGGTCTACTACTCTGCAAATAGGTTCTAGTTAATTATAGAGGAAAATGCATGATTTTATTTAATGCTTAACTTACTCTCAATTTATCAACGCAAAAGTTTAAATATTTTAGAAATTGTTATCGCGATCACTTTAATAACATTTAATATTTAAGGAATTTTTATAAATGTAACAAATATTTGAATTAGTTTATTGTTGTATTCACTGAAACATTTGATGCGATTGATTTGAAATCGAAATGAATAATGTCCTTGTTTTTCAAGGCTTTGTTCACCACAACGTATACTTGCGATCATTATTATATACAATTAAAATATCACTCATACGACTGGTATTCCAGACTCATGCTTTTATACTCAATTCATAGTTTATTTATTTGGAAATAATTTGACTTTTCCTGAAGTTGTTGTAACAAAACTCTGAACAATCTTGATGGTTCTCAAGGTTGTACACAATTAAATTAAAATATCACTCATACGGCTGGTATTCCAGACTAATGTTTTCATACTCGATATTTTGTTTATTTGGAAATAATTTGACATTTCGTGAACTATTGAAGTTGTTGTAATAAAATTCTGCACAATTTTGATGATTTTCATGGATGTACACCACGGCGTATACTTGCGAAAAATTATTATATAGAATTAAAATATCACTCATACCAACCGTATTCCAGACTCATGTTTTTATACTCGATATTTTGTTTTTTGTGGAAATAATTTAACATTTCGTTTAAATTTAAAGTTGTTGCTATCCAATCTTGCAATAGTAGCCTCGTTAGGGAATAACAGGTGACATGAGACAACATCAATCTAACCCCGACAAAGAAGAAGACTGGCTCGATCCGATAGAAGAGGTGAGCCCAACATCTGCTGAAAACACTCTATGATTCTATGAGGAAGACCTTTTTCCTTACAAACATTCTCACCATCTGGTTTCTGTTGTTTCGGCATAGCACCTAGACGACGTAATTGGTGGCCTCAAGGACCTAGTATAATAAGTTAAGTATGTTTAGAGTAAATTCGAAAACATTCAACCACGAAGGATAATCGCCGACAAATTAAAGATTACGGTATTAAAACTCCACAACGGGATCACTCTCGTCCTTCAGAAACAAGAATCCATTGTTCCATCTCACTCCAATACACACACCCAATCTCTTCATTATTATATTGCATTATCAGTTCAATTACTACATTTTACAGATACAAATATGCGATAATTTTGAGATCCTATGAAGTATTAATTTTAAATCTTTATAAATAGCAGAGTCTATTATGTCATTTCCGATTGTCTGTCTATCTGTTTGTCTGAATGTCTGTTAAAATCAATTTACTGAAAACCGCAAATATCTTTAGGATTTAAATCTTCAAAAATTCAATTCGAATTCATCAGATCGGTCTACAATTGATCGTACTATCTTCCATTTAAGGATCAATTCTGATCATTGGCATAAAAGTACGATTACAGTGATGAAATTCAACATAAGGAAGTTGTATACGATATCTCTATGGTTCGCTTAGACTAGATGGTCATCACTGACTTTACGGCACGACATCAAGTATGACCTGCCCTCTCTATAATGATCAAAGTTTGATGGCACTCTTCAGAATGAGATTTACTTGTACTAGTGACCTTTATGATAGGCCACTGTACTATAGGTGTTCAAGTTAGAAGACTAAATCTTCCATATAATGAATATTGCATGAATTGTCAAAATGAGAATGAAGAGAAAACTTGACAAATATTAGAACCGAATTTCTAGGCAGTTTAATACTGCATCCTTACTATGGAAACATATAAGCTTGTTCTTTGAAATTTAATGAGCATTAGTTCATAATTGGCCGGATCACAGCTTCGATATAAGATCTCGTTCAGTCAATTACTTTAACGTTCATAATTGGACACTATCGGACCTATTGTGCGCTCCTTTTTAGTATTGTTGATAGAAAAGTGTTAACTGTTATCTTTCAATGTTTAGAAACTCAGTTTGCTGGACGTAATTCTTCAATCACTGTTCAAAAGGAATATTATTTTCGGAATTATATCGCTACCATAATACTGGGATCTAACATCGACAAATGCCTAAATGTGACAAACTGCTCCAAATCCTATCCTCATGCTATACATTCGTCTCTATCTGCACGATCAATTTTGTATAGCTGTGCCCGCAAACTTCAGACTTGCTCATTTTGAAAAAAAAACTTCTCTCTTTCTTCTCATCAGAGTCACTACATTGAATCATAGTGGTTTTTTAACACCGTTTCATTATTTCTTATGGGACCGTATTTTAAATTCAGTTTACGTTGTGTCGAATGGTTTGACGTGCTGGCTTATCTTTAAATTGAATTCTCGAATGGCTTGATAACCATTTGATGTAAACCTTACGGTCTTAGATTTAACATTATCAACTGATATAGCGCTATATTTATTACAAACCAATTGACACATTCCCTTATGACTCAGACTTGTACTTGGAAGCTTATGGTATGATTATGTAAACACTGAAATAGTATAATAGAAATTTTTTCGAAACCTCCACCAAATTTGATGAACAACTGCCTAAATTTGTCTTGTAATAAGGACAACAATGTTTGAACTAAATTTTGATTAATAAACCTTTACTAAACATGGCTGTTACTTATAAAAAATTAATGTCTATTTTTTATTTAAGAACTTTAAAATAACTTCATTAACTAAAATTTAGTATTAAGTATATATGTATGTTTTCTTACTCAATACTTTATAGACGTGAAGCTTTCGTTGTATATGTGTATGTATACATATGTATGTGTAAACATTTAAATTATGTTTATGTGTGTACTCAATAGGAATTGTTAAATAAAAAAAATAATAATTAATGAAAATACAAATTTTAAAATGATTCCAATTGGGTATTTTATTAAAACATTAAAATTTGCACATTTTCTTAGATTTCTTAAATATTTAATTATTTTTTAATTTAACTAATTTTCTATATGTTTCAATATTATTTCTCAAATAAATTTGTTTTTGAATAATTACCACTTTCATAAATATGCTTGATTAAATATTGATATTTTTTGAGTGTATTAAATGAAATTGCATGAGTGTAAAATTATTAAATTTTTTTATTAAATAATTAAAATTAAAAAAATACAACAACCATATTAAATTAATAGTTTAAATTTATAAATAGAAAAAATAAGTAAATATTATTATTTTTATTTTAACTAAAAAAAATAAGAAAAAAGTTCATAACAAACAAATAATTTAAAATAAAAACAAAAACAACATCTACAAAAATTTACATAAAAATAAAATAACAAAAAAAATGAGAAAACCTATCATAAATATAAAAACAATTTATATTATTATATCTTATATATACATATTATAGTTATAGTTATTTAAATATACATAAAAACAAAAACAAAACTTACAAACAATATTAATTAATTAATTTAATTTATAAACAAATTTAAATAAATTTAACAAAAAATAAAACTAAAAAAAATATGTCAAGAAATTTAGCACAATAAAAATTAAAATGACGATAAAATCCCAAAAAAAAACAACTAAAAAACTCAATAAATTTATAATAAATGTTTTAAATTTTTGTGTTTTTTACCTTTAAAACAATAGTTAAATTACTTAAAATTAAACAAACACTAATTTAAAGCACTCATATATACATACATAATATACATACATATGTATATATACGTGTATGTGTTATTTTAGTGTTTGCATATATTGCAGGAAACAGTTATTTTCCTTTTTCAATTAACATTGTCAATGGAGTATTTTTTTTTTCATTATTCGTATTTTTATTACATTTTATATATGATTTCCGGTTTTTATCTCCCTACTTTGTTTTTAAGGTTTAATTTTATTTACTCAAATTATCGTTTATATAAACACACACACTCTGTTACATACACACGTACATATTAATATTAAATGAAAGTTTCACGTATTATTGGTAAAAATACTTTAAATAAAACGTTAATGCAAAACATATACTTTACACATAAGTTTTTAAACAAATTACAGTAAAGAGTAAAACACTGCTGACTGAGGTTTTTTTTTGTCAGGAAATCATTAACACATTTCTATGGAAAACTGTTTTTCATAGATATTTTTATAGATAAAAGTGTAGACTACATTTATCTGATAAAATAAGACTAACCTAGTCTATCGTCTAGTCTATAGTCTAGTCTATAGTCTAGTCTATAGTATAGTCTATAGTCTAGTCTATAGTCTAGTCTATAGTCTAGTCTATAGTCTAGTCTATAGTCTAGTCTATAGTCTAGTCTATAGTCTAGTCTATAGTCTAATCTAAAGTCTAGTCTATAGTATGTTGTCTAATCTATGGTCTGGTTTATAATCTAGTCTATAGTCTTGTCTACAGTCTAGTCTATAGTCTCGTCTATAGTTCGGTCTATAGTCTGGACTATAGTCTAGTGATATTTTGGAAATTTTCTATACAAAACTTCCTTGCTTGAATACAATTCTTGTTTATATTTCTATAGAAAATATAAACAAGAGTTTTGTTTCAGTTTTGTTAGAAATATTTGTGAAAATGTGTCCTCTTTTTGCTCTTTACTGTACATTGTAATAAATTATTTACCACAAACATATGTACATTAAACATGACATTATTTTAAAGACAATTTGTGATTTTATTTTAATATTATTTTTAACACGCAGTTAATTAACAAAGTACTCTCAGAAATTCAGTTAAAATGATAATTTATTATTTGAAAAAAAAATTTTTTTCTGAGTGTAGTTTAAAAGAAAATTTATAGTTATTAAATAAATAAATTAAAGCAAAATTTAAAAAAAATGTATTAATATTAAAAACTGTATTTTTGTATATTTCTATGGTATAGATATCGGCATGGAAAGGATCACAGGTGAGTTATAACTCAGAAACATATTTGTGTATGCGATATATGACGAAATAGTTTCTAACTACTTTTAACATTAAATTTGGCAAAAAAAATTAATTATTTTATTTTATTTATTTTAATTTTTACAGAGCTCTCTCTCAAAAGCCTTCCGTTTTAACGCAAAATCATCCCGCAGCGGTAGCTCAATTGGCGACCGCACCTCTGTTGGGAACTCCACCTCCCCAACACCATCGTTTAGTAGCTCAGAAGGCGGCGGAGGAATTTACGCCACTATAGGCGGTTCACATCATTTTACCCACCATTTTCCCCCACCTACAACAGCACCACCTCCACCACCCACCCAACATTCGCACTATCAACAGCAGCACTACTATCAACAACAACAGCAGCAGCTGCAACATCAGCAACAACAAAATTCGACTACTGCAGCAACAGCTGCTCATCGTGTAAGTGCTCCACCCTCAGGTAGTGGTATTGAAGCCATATCAGATCCAAATCTACTCTATGAACAACATCGACGTGTCAAAAGCATAAATGATATCGGAGCAACAGCAGCATCTGCTTATGGTTCAACTTCAGCTTTAGCACGAGATCGTTTAAGTAGTGGCCTAAACAGTGGTGCGGACTCGGCTAGTATATGTAGTGGTCTTAGTGGTACTGGTGCTATAATACATGAAAATAATCATGGTGCCTCGACAGCATCGTCTAACTCACCCGTATGAGAATCAATTATAATGTAAGTTCTCCATTTAAAACGAGACTTGCATTTTGCACTAAAATTTAATGAAAAGCGAGTGAATTAAAATAAATCTATAAACCGAATACTTTACATAAAATAAAATTAAATTGAAAATGTAGGTTAAATTAATTTTGTTTTTGTTTTTTTCTCAATTTTATTTAATTTTCCATACAATTTAATTTAATTATAATGGCAAACACAAACTATTCATTAGTTTAATTAAGTTACATGTAGTTAGTTTTTACACAATTACAAAATAATAATTATTAAAAGAACCTTTAATTAAAGAAATTAATATAAAACTGCACTTGCAAATAATTATGCAAATATTTTGTGTTTTTTTTTTTTTTTTTTTTGAAATTGTTTTTAACAAATTGCATATGCAAACTTGCAATAGTTTTAAAACTCTCTATGGTGGCATCATCATTATTTATTTACCAATTATAATTCCAACAAGAGAAAACGAGTTATTTTGCGTATAAATGTTTCAAATGAATTCCATAAATACTTGCAATTTATTGTCGTTCCACTTTTTCACTCTCAATTATTGAGAGTTTGGTTAAACACAAGTTCATTGTTGCGTTTATTTCAGCATTAAATGCCTCAAATGCCTAAATAGTTAATAATTAGTGTCGTTGTTATTGCATTGCATCTGATGATATTGGTTTTTCAAAAATATTTCCATAGACTTGTGGCAAGTGGGTTTTTGAAAATAACAATAAAATGAATAACTAATTTTGTGGCAAATAATTATTGGTAGGAAGATTTATACTTATATGCATGTATGTATGCATGGCAGTGGTATGAAAGAGTGGTTTTGATTAAAATTGCATAGTAAAATATTGCTTTATATTTTATTTTATATGCAGGACTATATGCCCTTTTTAGTATGTCTATTATCCTGCCAAAGTATTAAACAGAGATAAGGTTATAGTCCTAAATATATTTCAGTCTATAGTTCAGCCCACAGATCAGTCTATAGTCCTGACTAGAGATCAGAGAGTCCTTACTTTTGATCAGTCTACAGGCTTACTATAGACCAGTCTATAGTCCTGACTATAGATCGGTCCATAGTCCTGACTATAGATCAGGCCATAGTCCTGACTATAGATCAGTCGATAGTCCTGACAATAGTCCTGAATATAGATCAGTCTATAGTCCTGACTATAAATCAGTCTATAATCCTGACTATAAATCAGTCTATAGTCCTGACTATAAATCAGTCCATATTTCTGACTATAGATCATTCTACAGCCAGACTATAGCTCTATAATCCTGACTTTAGATCAGTCTATAGTCCTAACTATAGATCAGCCTATAGTCCTGATTATAGATCATTGTATACACCTGACTTTAGATCAGCATGTAGTCCTGACTTTAGGTCTGTATGTATTCCTGACTATGGATCAGTCTACAATCTTGGCTATAGATCAGTCTATAGTCCTGAGTATAGATTAGTCTCTAGTCCTGACTATAGATCAGTCTGTAGTCCTGACTATAGATAAGTCTATAGTCCTGACTATAGATCAGTCTATAGTCTTGACTATAGACTAGTCTACAGTCTTGACTATAGATCAGTCTACAATCTTGACTATAGATCAGTCTACAGTCTTGACTATAGAGCAGTCTACAGTCTTGACTATAGAGCAGTCTATAGTCCTGACTGTAGGTCATTCTATACACCTGACTATAGATCATTCTAAACTGACTATAGACCAGTCTGTAGTGCTGTCTATAGATCATTCTAAAGATCTGACTATAGAGCAGTCTGTAGTGCTGACTATAGATCAGTCTGTAGTGCTGACTATATATCAGTCTGTATTCCTGACTATATATAAGTCTGTAGTCCTGACTATAGATTAGTCTGTAGTCCTGACTTTAGATCAGTCTGTAGTCCTGACTATAGATCGTTTTAAAGACCTGACTATTGATCAGTCTTAGTCCTTACTATAGATCAGTCTATAGTCCAGACTATAGATCAGTCTGTAGTCCTTACTATAGATCAGTCTATAGTCCCAACTATAGATCAGTCTATAGTCCCGACTATAGATCAGTCTATAGTCCCGACTATAGATCTGTCTATAGTCCCAACTATAGATCAGTCTATAGTGCCGACTATAGATCAGTCTATAGTCCCGACTATAGATCAGTCTATAGTCCCGACTATAGATAAGTCCATAGTCCCGACTATAGGTCAGTCTATAGTCCCGACTATAGATCAGTCTATAGTCCCGACTATAGATAAGTCAATAGTCCCGACTATAGATAAGTCTATAGTCCCGACTATAGATAAGTCCATAGTCCCGACTATATACCTGACTATATATAACTCTATAGTTCTGACTATAGGTAAGTCTATAGTACTGACTATAGTTCTGACAGTAGTTTATTGCCTAGATAAATATATACAGTCTTGACTTTAGGTTGGTCAATAGACTGACTAAAGACTAATCTATAGAGACTAATCTGTAGTTTTAATATAGACAAACTTGGTTATGGACTAATTTTGACTGTGAACCAGTATATAGCCTTCACTCGGTAGTGAGTCTACTGCACAAGTCTAGACTATGGAGCACTATTGCGAAGTTTACATTCTGAACTCTAACGATATGTAAATCGTTTGTATCCAGATCTTGTCACTATTTCATTCCTTTTAATGTTTCACCACTTATTAGACCATAAAATTCTTCTGTATCTGTTAGATTATATGGTCATTAATTAATTTTGTTTTTTTTTTAATTCTAAAACCCAAAACAATAGTTCAATAAATGTTATTGAATTCGAAATTAATTTGTGCATAGTTAAGCAAAGTCCAAAAACCGACCCTAATGTAATTATAATATTTGTATACAAACACACACACACACACACATACTACCATAAACAAATTCAAATTACAAATACTTGTGTGCATTTTAAATTAGAAATTTTCAAAAATCATCATCAGCAGCAGTAACAACAGCAACAGATTCAGTAACATCTGCAGCAGGTGTACATATTTTCGATTTCACATAATTGCGGTTTAATATTATGAAAAGTTAATTTGAATTTAATATTAGCAATAAATTGTATGTGTATACGTATGTACATACATATGTATATGAATAATATCTTCTTTATTTATAAGTACATAAACCTTAATGAAAAATTATTTAATATATTTGGCAATTTAAGTTTTCATGACGGTTCAATTTTATTTTCATTATAAATCAAATAGATTTCATTTTAATAAGAAAAATGTTTAATAATAAAATTTAAATTGTTTAAATTTAGTACCTCAATTAAGAAATAATTACACGAATGTGAAATATGTTGGTAAATTAATTTATAATTATAAACAGCATATTATTTTTTCAGCTTAATGGGAATAGTATACCCTACACTAAATAAATATGAATTATAAATGAATTCACTTAAAAAGAGTTTAATAATTGAGACTGTCACCATGTAGCTTTTTAGAACAAATGTTTCTTCCACAGCTAATTGGATAAAATTCCAAATTCCTAAGAGATCCTCTGAAATCTCTCTAACAAAACGTTTAATATATACATATAATACATATATGAAAATAAACTGTTGCATAAACTTAAAACTTTTAAAGTTTTCATGATTAAAGAAAAACAATTCAAGTATCAACATCTTCTAATGTAGGGTTTTATTACAGTCGAGCTTACTCAACATTTCTAATTAAATTGCTACATTTGAATATTATTAAATAAACACATTATGTGAAAATGCATTATAATTAAACTAAAAATAATATTTAATTGAAATATAAAAATTTACTTTAATATCAATTAACTCATGTATTCTTTAGAGTTATTAAGTAATAGAATTAATTACAAAACCTAAAATAATTATGGTTATCAGTACATGTTTTCATGAAAATATTTATTAACAAACAAATGCAATATTTCAAAATTTTAAACAAATAAGTCGAGCATAGCCGACTTATAGGAAAATTTAAAAAACGGTTCTCTTTTTCTTGAAAGACAATTCTCTAATCAAGGCTATATACTAAATAGTGAAGACTTTTAACTTATCCATAGTCAGGACTATAAACTGTTCTATAGTTGGGATTATAAACTGGACTATAGTCTGATCTATAGTCAAAACTATAGACTGTTCTATAGTCAGGACTATAGACTGATATATAGTCAGGACTATAGACTGATCTTTAGTCAGGACTATAGACTGATCTATAGTCAGGACTATAAACTGATCTATAGTCAGGACTATAAACTGATCTATAGTCAGGACTATAAACTGATCTATAGTCAGGACCATAGACTAATCTATAGTAAGGACTATAGACTAATCTATAGTCAGGACTATAGACGGATCTATAGTCAGGACTATAGACTGATCTTCAGTCAGGACTATAGACTGATCTATAGTCAGGACTATAGACTGATCTATAGTCAAGACTATAGACTGCTCTATAGTCAGGACTATAGACTGATCCATAGTCTGGACTATAGACGGATCTATAGTCAGGACTATAGACGGATCTATAGTCAGGACTAGAGACTGATCTATAGTCAGGACTATAGACTGATCTATAGTCAGGACTATAGACTGATCTATAGTCTGGACTATAGACTGATATATAGTCAGCACTATAGACTGATCTATAGTCAGGACTATAAACTGATCTATATTCAGGACTATATACTAATCTGTAATCAGTACTACAGACTGATCTATAGTCAGGTATATAGACTGATCTATAGTCAGGACTATAGACTGATCTATAGTCAGTACTATAGACTGATCTATAGTC
Source organism: Lucilia cuprina (assembly GCF_022045245.1). Lineage (NCBI taxonomy): Eukaryota > Metazoa > Arthropoda > Insecta > Diptera > Calliphoridae > Lucilia > Lucilia cuprina. The sequence continues at coordinate 43,585,016 of NC_060954.1, forward strand.
AGGTATATAGACTGATCTATAGTCAGGACTATAGACTGATCTATAGTCAGGACTATAGACTGATCTATAGTCAGGACTATAGACTGCTCTATAGTCAGGACTATAGACTGATCTATAGTCACGACTATAGATTGATCTATAGTCAGTCTATAGTTCATACTACAGCTCAGTCTATGACCAAGATCCATCGTCAACACATTATTTTTAAATATTCAATACTATAAATTGTTGATTAGTCACGTATGTAGAAGTAGTCAAGACTATAGATCGATATTTATTCTTCACAATATATCAGCCTATATATAGTCCTTTATATTAATTAGCCTATACTATAGATTAGTCTATAGTCTAGATTGTGTCCATCGTCAATACCTTCCTCTAAAATATTCGTGACTATAGACTGTCGTTTAGTCGGGTATGTAAACTATAGGTCTATAGTCAAGACTATAGATATAAATATATTCTTCACAATAGATCTATATGTAGTCTTTAATATAAGTCAGTCTTTAGTCTATACTATAGATTAGTTTATAGTCTAGACTGTATCCAAAGTCATCACTTTCTTCTTAGACTATAGATTGTTGATTAAAACTATAGATTGTTGATTAAAAGGGTATGTAGACTATAGTCAAGACTATAGATCGATATATATATTACAAATCAATATTTAGTTTATACTATTGATCAATCTATAGTCTAGACTGTCAGCTTATTCATCTCAAATATTCTTTACATTTAAACATGTTTACTCTTGATCAATTTTTATTTGCAAGTTTGAATGTAAAAAATACATTTTAAAAATAAATTTTTAAAAATGTCTCATTAATTAATATATTTTCTCTAATTTTGTTTTTTTTTTTTAATATAACTTTCTTAACACATTTGCAAGTTTAACGATTTCAAACTGCATTTATACTAAAACTACACCAAAAAGTTAAAAATAATAAAATAAATCAAAACCAAAAAATATCTACTACTTTAAGTACTGATTAATAAACAAAAAAACAAGAAATTAATTAAATTAAGATAATGAAATAAATGAACAATCTTATACTGTGCTATATATTAATTATTAATTATTTTATTATTAAAGATTTATGTATTGATGAATGTAAAATATTATTATAACTATTATTAAAAGAAAAACAAATAAGAGATTAAATATTAATTAAATGTCTATTTATATTTTCGAAAATAAAAAAAAAAACAAAAAATTAAGACCAATTTAAAACTATCAAAAAAAAAAAATAAAATAATAAAAAAACTAATTATAATTATTTTATTGGTGAATTATTAAAGGTAAGAATGAGAAGTAACTAAATACACACATACCGCTCAATAGTCAAGACTAAAGACTACTCTATAGTTAAAAAGTATGGTCAATACTACAAACTGTTCTATCATCAGGACTAAACACTGTTCCATATTCAATACTATACAGAATTTTTTATTGACTTTACACTATCCTATACTCAAGACTATGCTATTCTTTAGTCAATACTACATGCTATTTTTAATCAAGACTAAACACTGCTGTATAGTCAAGACTATACAACGCTCTATAGTCAAGGCTATACAACGCTCTATAGTCAAGACTATACAACGCTCTATAGTCAAGACTATACACTGCTGTATAGTCAAGACTATACACTGCTCTATAGTCAAGACTATACACCGCTCTTTAGTATAGACTATAGACTGCTCTATAGTCAAGACTATAGACTGCTCTATAGTCAAAACTATAGACTGTTCTATAGTCAAAACTATAGACTGTTCTATAGTCAAGACTATAGACTGCCCTATAGTCAAGACTATAGACTGCCCTATAGTCAAGACTATACACCGCTCTTTAGTATAGACTATAGACTGCTCTATAGTCAAGACTATAGACTGCTCTATAGTCAAAACTATAGACTGTTCTATAGTCAAAACTATAGACTGTTCTATAGACAACGCTCTATAGTCAAGACTATACACTGCTGTATAGTCAAGACTATATACTGCTCTATAGTCAAGACTATACACCGCTCTTTAGTATAGACTATAGACTGCTCTATAGTCAAGACTATAGACTGCTCTATAGTCAAAACTATAGACTGTTCTATAGTCAAGACTATAGACTGCCCTATAGTCAAGACTATAGACTGCCCTATAGTCAAGACTATAGACTGCCCTATAGTCAAGACTATAGACAGCTCTATAGTCAAGACTATAGACTGGTCTATAGTCAATACTATAGACTGTTCTATAGTCAAGACTATAGACTGCTCTATAGTCAAGACTATAGACTGCTCTAAAGTCAAGACTATAGATTGTTCTATAGTCAAGACTATAGGCTGTTTTTTAATCAAGGCTATAGATTGTTTTATAATCAAGACTATAGACTGCTCTATAGTCAAGGCTATAGATTGTTTTATAATCAAGACTATAGACTGCTCTATAGTCAAGACTATAGACTGCTCTATAGTCAAGACTATAGACTGCTCTATAGTCAATTATATAGACTACTCTATAGTCAAGACTATAGACTACTCTATATTTAAGACTATAGACTGCTCTATAGTCAAGACTATAGACTGCTCTATAGTCAAGACTATAGACTACTCTATAGTCAAGACTATAGACTACTCTATAGTCAAGACTATAGACTACTCTATAGTCAAGACTATAGACTGCTCTATAGTCAAGACTATAGACTGCTCTATAGTCAAGACTATAGACTGCTCTATAGTCAAGACTATAGACTGCTCTATAGTCAAGACTATAGACTGCTATATAGTCAAGCCTATAGACTGCTATATAGTCAAGCCTATAGACTGCTCTATAGTCAAGACTATAGACTGCTCTATAGTCAAGACTATAGACTGCTCTATAGTCAAGACTATAGACTACTCTATAGTCAAGACTATAGACTACTCTATAGTCAAGACTATAGACTACTCTATATTTAAGACTATAGACTGCTCTATAGTCAAGACTATAGACTGCTCTATAGTCAAGACTTTAGACTGCCCTATAGTTAAGACTATAGACTGCCCTATAGTTAAGACTGCTCTATAGTCAAGACTATAGACTGCTCTATAGTCAAGACTATAGACTGCTCTATAGTCAAGACTATAGACTGCTCTATAGTCAAGACTATAGACTGCTCTATAGTCAAGACTATAGACTGCTCTATAGTCAAGACTATAAACTACTCTATAGTCAAGACTATAGACTACTCTATAGTCAAGACTATAGACTACTCTATAGTCAAGACTATAGACTGCTCTATAGTCAAGACTATAGACTGCTCTATAGTCAATTATATAGACTACTCTATAGTCAAGACTATAGACTACTCTATATTTAAGACTATAGACTGCTCTATAGTCAAGACTATAGACTGCTCTATAGTCAAGACTATAGACTACTCTATAGTCAAGACTATAGACTACTCTATAGTCAAGACTATAGACTACTCTATAGTCAAGACTATAGACTGCTCTATAGTCAAGACTATAGACTGCTCTATAGTCAAGACTATAGACTGCTCTATAGTCAAGTCTTGACTAAAAAGCAGTTCATAGTCGTGACTAAACACCAGTCCATAGTCTGTCTTGACAATAGAGTAGTTAATAGTCTTAACTATAGTGTAGTCAAAAGTCTAAACTATGTTACAGTTTGTGGTATTGGCTATTGAACAGTCCATAGTCTTGACAGTAAAACAATCTATAGTATTTATAATAGAGTAGTCTTGACTAGTCAAGAGTATGCTCTATAGACAAGGCCATAGGCATTTCAATAGTCAAGACTGTAGACTCTTTTATAGTTAAGACTATGTATGTACTGCTCTATAGTTAAGAATAATGATTGTCCTATGGTGTAACAAGTATCATTGAAAGTAAGTTTCTGTAAAAGTTTTTCACAGATTTGATAATGATATGGTAAATTTAATAATCAAAACAAATATTTGCACTTTTCTTTCTTCACATATATATCTTTATTTATTCACTTTTATCGAGTTTTAAAAGTTTTAATACAAATTTTATTATATCAATTTTTCTGCTCCTTCTTATTATCCATGTTTCTTTTTGCCACCACCGCCAGATTTACCTCCTCCTCCGCCACCTCCTTTCTTCAAAGTTCCCTCGGCCAACATATGATTAGTGCCGATAATTGACATTATCACCAGAAATAAGAAAATCAAATAAGAGAACTGCATCGCTAAACGACTGTTGCAACAAGTTGTAGTTTTGAAATGAAAACTATGATCTTAAAACAATCTGCTTGCAGTTTTTATACTCAATTTATTGTTGAACTTTTTTTATTATTAAAAATATATATGATTAGAATATCTATGTTCTAAATTTAATTAAAATATGATTATAACTAGAGAAGATAATTTTTGGGAGAAATTATATTAATTTTTGCACATAGTTTGAGAATAACAATAAAAATACGTTCAATTAAATCACGTTGTGAGGAGATTTTTAAAAACATTAATAGGTTTTTTGTAAGAATTATTAATGGTTATTGACTGGGTTTACGTAGACACAACCCAGCAAAAGTTTTTATTAGTATAAGCAATAATTTACTTACACATTCAAATTTTACACAATAACTTACAAGTAGTTAGAGAAATAAATATATGTAAATTGTGTGTAAAATCGTATATAGCTTTTATATATTCACGAAGAAATCTAAATGAGAATGTATAAATATAACATATTAAAATGATGTCACTAGACTGTGTAATCAGGGCGATATTTAGTATTCATTGAAAAGAATGTAAGTCATTACTATGTTTTTGCAGGGAACATTTGAAATAAAACAACCATTGTGAAATATGCTCTACAATCAAGACTTTATAGTCAAGACAATAGATTGCTCTTTAGTCAAAACTACAGACTGCTTTATAGTCAAAAATAAAGTATGCTCTATAATCACATAGAGACATAGTGCTCTATAGTCAAGGCTATAGACAGCTCTATAGTCAAGACTATAGACTCCTCTATAGTCAAGGCTATAGACTGCTCTATAGTCAAGACTATAGACAGCTCTAGAGTCAAAACTATAGACTGCGCTATAGTCAAAACTAAGACTGCGCTATAGTCAAAACTATAGACTGCGCTATAGTCAAAACTATAGACTGCTCTATGGTCCACACTACAGCCTGCTCTAAAGTGAAGACTTTAGACTGCTCTAAAGTCAAAACTATAGACTGCTCTATAGTTAAGACTATAGACTGCTTTATAGTCAAGACTAGAGAGATGCTATATAGTCGAGACTATAGACTGCTTTATAGTCAATACTATAGACTGCTCTATAGTCAAGACTATAGACTGCTCTATAGTCAAAACTATAGACTGCTCTATAGTCAAAACTATAGACTGCTCTATAGTCAAAACTAGAGACTGCTCTATAGTCAAGACTATAGACTGATCTATAGTCAAGACAATAGACTGATCTATAGTCAAGACTATAGACTGTTCTATAGAAAAGACTATAGACTGCTCTATAGTCAAGACTATAGACTGCTCTATAGTCAAGACTATAGACTGCTCTATAGTCAAGACTATAGACTGCTCTATAGTCAAGACTATAGACTGCTCTATAGTCAAGACTATAGACTGCTCTATAGTCAAGACTATAGACTGCTCTATAGTCTAGACTATAGACTGCTCTATAGTCGAGACTATAGACTGCTCTATAGTCAAGACTATAGACTGCTCTATAGTCAAGACTATAGACTGCTCTATAGTCAAGACTATAGACTGCTCTATAGTCAAGACTATAGACTGCTCTATAGTCAAGACTATAGACTGCTCTATAGTCAAGACTATAGACTGCTCTATAGTCAAGACTATAGACTGCTCTATAGTCAAGACTATAGACTGCTCTATAGTCAAGACTATAGACTGCTCTATAGTCTAGACTATAGACTGCTCTATAATCAAGACTATAGACTGCTCTATAGTCAAGACTATAGACTGCTCTATAGTCAAGACTATAGACTACTCTATATTCAAGACTATAGACTACTCTATAGTCAAGACTATAGACTACTCTATATTTAAGACTATAGACTGCTCTATAGTCAAGACTATAGACTGCTCTATAGTCAATTATATAGACTACTCTATAGTCAAGACTATAGACTACTCTATACTTAAGACTATAGACTGCTCTATAGTCAAGACTATAGACTGCTCTATAGTCAAGACTATAGACTACTCTATAGTCAAGACTATAGACTACTCAATAGTCAAGACTATAGACTACTCTATAGTCAAGACTATAGACTGCTCTATAGTCAAGACTATAGACTGCTCTATAGTCAAGACTATAGACTGCTCTATAGTCAAGACTATAGACTGCTCTATAGTCAAGACTATAGACTGCTCTATAGTCAAGACTATAGACTGCTCTATAGTCAAGACTATAGACTGCTCTATAGTCAAGACTATAGACTGCTCTATAGTCAAGACTATAGACTGCTCTATAGTCAAGACTATAGACTGCTCTATAGTCAAGACTATAGACTACTCTATAGTCAAGACTATAGACTACTCTATAGTCAAGACTATAGACTACTCTATATTTAAGACTATAGACTGCTCTATAGTCAAGACTATAGACTGCTCTATAGTCAAGACTATAGACTGCTGTATAGTCAAGACTATAGACTACTCTATTGTCAAGTTTATAGACTACTATATAGTCAAGACTATAGACTGCTCTATAGTCAAGACTATAAACTGCTCTTTAGTCAAGACTGTAGACTGCTCTTTAGTCAAGACTATAGACTGCTCTATAGTCAAGACTATAGACTGCTCTATAGTCAAGACTATAGACTGCTCTATAGTCAAGACTATAGACTGCTCTATAGTCAAGACTATAGACTGCTCTATAGTCAAAACTATAGACTGCTCAATAGTCAACACTATAGAGTGTTTTTTATTTTGTAATCAAGACTAAATACTATTTTGTAGTCAAGACTAAAGACTGTTCAAGAGTCAAACTATATACTAGTCTATAGTCAAGACTATAAGCCAATATGTCATTAAGATTATATACTGCTCTATAGTCAAGACTATGTATATACTCCTCTATAATCAAGAATATAGACTGCTCTATAGTTAAAACTATATACTTCCCTATAGTCAAGATTAACAACTGTTCTTTAGTCTGGAGCACATATATATAGTCAAGGCTTTAACTACTGCTAATATAGTTAAGAATAATGATGGTTCAAAGATGTACAGATTTGTTTTCGATATTGTAAATTTAATAATCCAAAAAAAATAGTCACAAATTCCTTTTTTCACATATATGTTTATTCATTCACTTTTAACAAGTTTTAAAAGTTTTAAAAGTTTTAACACCAATTTTATTATTTCAATTGTGCAGCTCCATCTTATTATCCATGTTTCTTTTTGCCACCACCGCCAGATTTACCTCCTCCTCCTCCGCCACCTCCTTTCTTAAAAGTTCCCTCGGCCAACATATTATTAGTGCCGACAATTGACATTATCACCAGAAATAACAAAATCAAATAAGAGAACTGCATCGCTAAACTACTGTTGCATTAAATTGTAGTTTTGAAATGAAACTATAATCTTAAAACAATCTGCTTGCTGTTTTTATACTCAATTTTTTGTTGAAATTGTGTTTTCTTTATTATAATTCTCAATGAGAATATCTATGTTTTAAAGTTAATTAAAATATGATTATAATAGTGAAGATAATTTTTTGGGAGAAATTATATTCATTTTTGCACATAGTTTGAAAACAACAATAATAATTTTGTAAGAATTATTAATGGTGATTGACTAGGTGTCTACGTACACACAACCCAGCAAAAATTGTCCTTTGTATAAGCACAAAATTACTTACACATTCAAATTTTACACGGTGATCTAGTCTGGACTATAGAGCAGTCTATAGTCTGGACTATAGAGCAGTCTATAGTCTGGACTATAGAGCAGTCTATAGTCTGGACTATAGAGCAGTCTATAGTCTGGACTATAGAGGAGTCTATAGTCTGGACTATAGAGGAGTCTATAGTCTGGACTATAGAGCAGTCTATAGTCTGGACTATAGAGCAGTCTATAGTCTGGACTATAGAGCAGTCTATAGTCTGGACTATAGAGCAGTCTATAGTCTGGACTATAGAGCAGTCTATAGTCTGGACTATAGAGCAGTCTATAGTCTGGACTATAGAGCAGTCTGTAGTCTGGACTATAGAGCAAACTATAGTCTCGACTATAGAGCAGTCTATAGTCTCGACTATAGAGCAGTCTATAGTATTGACTATAGAGCAGTCTATAGTATTGACTATAGAGCAGTCTATAATCTTGACTATAGAGCAGTCTATAGTCTTGACTATAGAGCAGTCTATAGTCTTGACAATAGAGCTGTCTATAGTCTTGACAATAGAGCAGTCTATAGTCTTGACAATAGAGCAGTCTATAGTCTTGACTATAGAGCAGTCTATAGTCTTGACTATAGAGCAGTCTATAGTCTTGACTATAGAGCAGTCTATAGTCTTGACTATAGAGCAGTCTATAGTCTTGACTATAGAGCAGTCTATAGTCTTGACTATAGAGCAGTCTATAGTCTTGACTATAGAGCAGTCTATAGTCTCGACTATAGAGCAGTCTATAGTCTAGACTATAGAGCAGTCTATAGTCTTGACTATAGAGCAGTCTATAGTCTTGACTATAGAGCAGTCTATAGTCTTGACTATAGAGCAGTCTATAGTCTTGACTATAGAGCAGTCTATAGTCTTGACTATAGAGCAGTCTATAGTCTTGACTATAGAGCAGTCTATAGTCTTTTCTATAGAACAGTCTATAGTCTTGACTATAGATCAGTCTATTGTCTTGACTATAGATCAGTCTATAGTCTTGACTATAGAGCAGTCTCTAGTTTTGACTATAGAGCAGTCTATAGTTTTGACTATAGAGCAGTCTATAGTTTTGACTATAGAGCAGTCTATAGTCTTGACTATAGAGCAGTCTATAGTATTGACTATAAAGCAGTCTATAGTCTCGACTATATAGCAGTCTCTAGTCTTGACTATAAAGCAGTCTATAGTCTTAACTATAGAGCAGTCTATAGTTTTGACTTTAGAGCAGTCTAAAGTCTTCACTTTAGAGCAGGCTGTAGTGTGGACCATAGAGCAGTCTATAGTTTTGACTATAGCGCAGTCTATAGTTTTGACTATAGCGCAGTCTTAGTTTTGACTATAGCGCAGTCTATAGTTTTGACTCTAGAGCTGTCTATAGTCTTGACTATAGAGCAGTCTATAGCCTTGACTATAGAGGAGTCTATAGTCTTGACTATAGAGCTGTCTATAGCCTTGACTATAGAGCACTATGTCTCTATGTGATTATAGAGCATACTTTATTTTTGACTATAAAGCAGTCTGTAGTTTTGACTAAAGAGCAATCTATTGTCTTGACTATAAAGTCTTGATTGTAGAGCATATTTCACAATGGTTGTTTTTATTCAAATGTTCCCTGCAAAAACATAGTAATGACTTACATTCTTTTCAATGAATACTAAATATCGCCCTGATTACACAGTCTAGTGACATCATTTTAATATGTTATATTTATACATTCTCATTTAGATTTCTTCGTGAATATATAAAAGCTATATACGATTTTACACACAATTTACATATATTTATTTCTCTAACTACTTGTAAGTTATTGTGTAAAATTTGAATGTGTAAGTAAATTATTGCTTATACTAATAAAAACTTTTGCTGGGTTGTGTCTACGTAAACCCAGTCAATAACCATTAATAATTCTTACAAAAAAACCTATTAATGTTTTTAAAATCTCCTCACAACGTGATTTAATTGAACGTATTTTTATTGTTATTCTCAAACTATGTGCAAAAATTAATATAATTTCTCCCAAAAATTATCTTCTCTAGTTATAATCATATTTTAATTAAATTTAGAACATAGATATTCTAATCATATATATTTTTAATAATAAAAAAGTTCAACAATAAATTGAGTATAAAAACTGCAAGCAGATTGTTTTAAGATCATAGTTTCATTTCAAAACTACAACTTGTTGCAACAGTCGTTTAGCGATGCAGTTCTCTTATTTGATTTTCTTATTTCTGGTGATAATGTCAATTATCGGCACTAATCATATGTTGGCCGAGGGAACTTTGAAGAAAGGAGGTGGCGGAGGAGGAGGTAAATCTGGCGGTGGTGGCAAAAAGAAACATGGATAATAAGAAGGAGCAGAAAAATTGATATAATAAAATTTGTATTAAAACTTTTAAAACTCGATAAAAGTGAATAAATAAAGATATATGTGAAGAAAGAAAAGTGCAAATATTTTGTTTTGATTATTAAATTTACCATATCATTATCAAATCTGTGAAAAACTTTTACAGAAACTTACTTTCAATGATACTTGTTACACCATAGGACAATCATTATTCTTAACTATAGAGCAGTACATACATAGTCTTAACTATAAAAGAGTCTACAGTCTTGACTATTGAAATGCCTATGGCCTTGTCTATAGAGCATACTCTTGACTAGTCAAGACTATTGACTACTCTATTATAAATACTATAGATTGTTTTACTGTCAAGACTATGGACTGTTCAATAGCCAATACCACAAACTGTAACATAGTTTAGACTTTTGACTACACTATAGTTAAGACTATTAACTACTCTATTGTCAAGACAGACTATGGACTGGTGTTTAGTCACGACTATGAACTGCTTTTTAGTCAAGACTATAGACTACTCTATAGTCAAGACTATAAACTGATATATAGTCAAGACTATAGACTGCTCTATAGACAGGACTATAGACTGCTCTATAGTCAAGACTATAGACTGCTCTATAGTCAAGACTATAGACTGCTCTATAGTCAAGACTTAAACTGCTCTATAGTCCAGACTATTGACTGCCTTATAGTCAAGACTATTGACTGCTCTATAGTCAAGACTATTGACTGCTCTATAGTCAAGACTATTGACTGCTCTACAGACAAGACTGCTCTATGGTCAAGACTATAGAATGCTCTATAGTCAAGACTATAGAATGCTCTATAGTCAAGATTATAGACTGCTCTATAGTCAAGACTATAGACTGCTCTATAGTCAAGACTATAGACTGCTCTATAGCCAAGACTTAAACTGCTCTATAGTACAGACTATTGACTGCTCTATAGTCAAGACTATAGACTGCTCTAAAGTCAAGACTATTGACTGCTCTATAGACAGGACTATAGACTGCTCTATGGTCAAGACTATAGAATGCTCTATGGTCAAGACTATAGAATGCTCTATAGACAAGACTATAGACTGCTCTATAGTCAAGACTATAGACTGATCTATAGTCAAGAATATAGACTGCTCTATAGCCAACACTATAGACTGCTCTATAGTCAAGACTATAGACTGCTCTATAGTCAAGACTATAGACTACTCTAAAGTCAAGACTATAGATTGATCTATAGTCAAGAATATAGACTGCTCTATAATCAAGACTATAGACTGATCGATGGTCAAGACTATAGACTGCTCAATAATCAATACTATAGACTGCTCTATAGTCAAAACTATAGACTGCTCTATAGTCAAAACTATAGTCTGTCCAATAGTCAAGACTATAGACTGCTTTCTAGTCAAGACTGCAAACTCCTCTATAGTCAAGACTATGACTGCTCTATAGTCAAGACTATAGATATCTCTATAGACTGGTCTATAGTTAAGACTATAGACTGCTCTATAGTCAATAATATAGGCTGCTCTATAGTCAATACTATAGACAGCTCTATAGTCAATACTATAGACAGCTCTATAGTCAAGGCTATAGACTGCTGTATACATAATACTATAATGAAGACTGTCCTTAGGAAGTACTCAGTAAGTTCATGTAAAAGATTTTTCCGATTTTATCCTTATATGGTAAATTTAATAATCGAAATAGAATAATAACACATTCCTTTCTTCATATGTTTCTTGTACATGTTTTAGTTTTATTTATTCCCTTTTAAAAACTTTTTAAAGTTTTAACAACAATTTTATATCCTTATTAGCCATGTTTTTTACCCCCACCGCCATATTTGCCTCCACCACCACCTCCGCCACTCTTCTTATAGGTTCCCTCGGCTAACATACGATTTGTTCCGACAATGGAAACTATCACCATAAATAACAAGATCAAATAAGAGAATTGCATCGCTTAATTGTTGTTGTAATTAGTTGCTGTTTTGAAATTAAACTGCAATTTCAACACACTCTGTTAGAAGTTTTTATAGTCAATTCGTAGAATCTGCTTTTTTGGATCTAACACTGATAAGAAAACGTTTGCTAATATTGTCATTTAAATGTTATTGCAATAGGAGGAGTATATTATTGTATAAATATTTTTAATTATTGCACAGAGTTTGAGAATAACAATAAAATACAATTAAATCATGATGAGAGATTTTAAAATATAGATAGAATATATAATATTAATGGTTATTGACATGTTTGCACGTTAAGAGCCATAGATTTATCGTATGAATGAAAACAGTCAAGTTGAAATATGTTAGTTCTGTTTAACGCAAGAATTTTGTTTAAGCAATAGCTAATATTTTAGTTCAATTTAATGTCTCGACTATGATCTTAACTATAGCCCTGACTATTGTCTAATCTGCAGTCCCGACTATAGGCTAATGTTATGTCCTTACGATAGCCTAATCAACAGTCAAAACGAATCTAATTAATAGTCCCATCTTTTGTTATTGTCTTTCTTATCTAAAGTCTCAACTATAATATAATCTATAGTACAACTAATATATAGTCCTGACTAGAGTTCCAACTATAATATATTCTATATTGTGGACTAAAGTTTCTTCTATAGTCTTAACTGTAGTCTCGACTATAGTCTCTACTGTAATCAACACTTCAGACGACTATTATCTATTCTAATGTAACGACTATAGTCCAGATTTTAGCATAATCTTTAAACTCGACAAAAGCCTATTCTTTAGTTTTTACTACAATATATAATAAAGTCTCGATTACATTCCATTTTAAAGTATATCTAAAGTCTCGACTATAGTCTCGTCTATTATATATTCTATAGTCCTGACTATAGTATCAACTATAGTCTATAGTCCTGACTATATTCTCAACTATAGTCTATAGTTTTCAATATAGCTTGTTATATAGTCACGACAATAGTATGTTCTATAGTCGAGACTCGATTATAGTTTTGTAGTCTCGATTATAGTATGTTTTGTAGTCTTGATAGTTTTTTCTACAGTTTTGTCTAAAGTTTTTTCCATATTCCCGTCAAAGTCCTTTCCAATATCTTCACAATTGTCGCTTCTATATACTCGATTAAAGTCTATGCCGCAATCATGATTATAGTCTGTCCTATAGACTCGATTCAAATCTGTTTCATATTAGCCCATTGTTGAGCCTTTATTCTGTTCTACGGTCCCGACTTTTATATAGACTAAGACCAAGACTAGAGTGAATATCACAGCAAATACTTATTGTCCATTGCGAATATAAACTGATATGTAGAGTTGCCTATAGCTTGATATATAATCCGATGAATAGTCTCAATTATAGTTCTAACTCCGTTATAGTCTCTACTATACTTTAATAGACATTTTGACTTTTTTCCTATATATATAGTATAGATTATTATCTGATCTATATAGGTACATGATGTTTAGACTCGATTGTAATATACTCATAGTCATGACTAACGCCCCATAAAATTATTAAAGAATTAATTTGTAATTAAAGAATATTTTTCCAAAATATTACACATCCAACTATCAAACACAAGGTTAAATTGCATTTTTAACCACAGTTTACTTACCTCAAGAATCTAACAACTGAGAACTACGAATTGACTATAAAAGCTGCAAACGTTAACTATTGTAAATATTTTCAATTTGACATTACAACTTGTTGCAACAACCTGTAGCTTAACAATGCAGTTTTCTTATTTATTTTTGCTGAGTGTAGTGATAATGTCGCTATTGAGTAACAGACAAATGTTGGCCGAAGGATTCCATAAGAAGGGCAAATATGGCAAACTTGGTAAAAAACATATCGATAATGGGAGTCAACACTGGGAGTAACATTTGGAATTGATGCTGTTTAAAATAATGAAAATAAATACAATATTAAAATCCAATCACTTGTGTATATTTAGATTATTTTAAAAAATTAAATCTTGTAACAATTTCAAACATTTTTATAGGTCTTCCAGTGTTTTTTGATTAAAAGGTTGATAGAGGAATATGGTCGGCAAACTATTTTTACTATATACTCTTTTCCATGTTTTTGGCACTAAAGTCCTAAAATTTTGTGTACTTATAAAATCTCCTTGAACTGTATTCATTGACTACATATGACTAAAACTATTTTAATTATAACTTAGGAATCTGGATTTTCCTCACTTAATGGGAATCACACCAAATATAAAGTAATTAAACTCACGTCAAATTAAAACAAAAATATATTAAAAATAAAACAAAATACTTAAATACTTAATACATGAGATTCATTTTAGAATAGGTGAGACAAAAGCCGATATCTTATGAATCTATTAATATCGCAGCAAAATCTTTACTTACCCGGTAAGTAGGCAAGTGATATTGGAAAGAAACTTACTTGTTTCTTTTGAGTGAATTATCTGAGTGGCCGTCAGTCGTTCGTAGAGTTTAGAGACAAGTGTTTCAAAACCCGTAGAGTTAAATATGGTATACCACAGGGCGGTGTCCTTTCCACCTACTATTTAAGTTCTACCCCTCCACAATTTGTTGAAGTTATATCGTATGCGGACGATTGTACCATTATGGCGACGGGCTAAAACGTTTATGAGCTATGCGATCGAGTGAATGGTTATCTCGGAGAAATAGTCAACTTCTTTACTGGACATAACCTGAAACTATCAACAGCGAAGTCTTAAGCAACACTCTTCACCACCTGGACGAATGAGGTAAACTTAAATTTAGGCATCGTAGTCGATGGAGCACCCAAATATCTTGGGGTCACCTTTTACACCTTTATCCCCTCTGCTCATGCCACTGCAATCACGCACAGATTGCGAAGCAGGAACAAGGTCCTCAAAGCGCTAGTCGGCAGCCTTGGGGTATGGAGTAAGAAATCTTGTTTGCTACCTATAAAACAATTGACCGGTCAGTTGTCACATATGCTGCTCCTGTGTGGTCTTCTTCGCTGAGTGATACCCAATGCATGCAAATAATATAATTTTATGCTGACTTAATAGTTCCTCCTGGGATGTCACCGGAGTAGTCATTCCAACTATAACATCACACAGTTTAATGCTCCCCCGAGGCTTGTCAGGAAGGAACTTCGTGTATACGAGTAAAGCATACGAAGATATGTGAAGCATCTTTTGGGTCAGAGTTCGTATACAGCAGCTATAAATGATATATATGGCCAGCATTTGATCAGTGTCCCCAGCACATATTCAACTACCCAGCCTACCCTTCCCCCCGGGAATATTATCCTTGATGACAGATCTTTGTGTAGATAGGTGCTACCAATACCTCTAGTCGACCGGGACTATAAATTGGTGTTTACAGTTTACTGTCTGGCTTAGTCCTTGCATATAATAAATGTGTCGTATGTTTATACCCTACACCACTATAGTAGGGAGGGTGTTATATGTTTGTGCTGATGTTTGTAACATACAAAAATATTGGTCCAATACCCACCTTAAAGTATACCGATCGATTCAGAATCATCTTTTAGCCGAGCATGTTTTTTTTTGGCACAGGGATGAAGCCTATCGAAAATGGTAGAAATCGGTCCATTATTTCACCTAGCCCCCATACAACCGTACCTCCCGATTTGAACTTTTTATGCCATAATTACGTTAAATATTCTGCTCTTTAAAAATTGGCAGAAATAAGTTTTATATAAGTATAAATGACACTGCAGATTTTCGTAAGGATCGGTCCATATTTGACCCTAGCCCCCATACAAACCCCCCTTCAAAAAATGTCTTAAACGTCTAAAATTGACTTGTCACCATTTGTATCGCAATGAAACTTAACAACAACTGTTATTTAGAAATATATTCTTTTCCCAAATTTACCGAGGATCGGCCCATATTTGACCTATATAAAGCCTCATTCAGAAATTTTAGAAATGGTGTAGGGTATTATATGGTCGGCCATGCCCGACTATACTTTCCTACTTGTTTGTTATACGGATGGAATTTCATTTTACTTTTTCATTAGACTTTAAGTAAGTAAAGTGTGATCGTGTGAAGTGCCCTTTACTAAACATTTGTATGGTATAATATAGTAAAATGTAGGGTATAATATAGTAAAGTATTAATTAAAGTATTAATTGAAATAAGTGGTAAATTTTCAACTAATATTTTACAAAAAATTTTCCTCTAACAATAATTTTCACAAATAAATGGAAAATAACATGTTTACATTGTTTAAACTCAGTTTATTAATAAATTTTTTTATAATTATTATAAAACTCAAACCGACACCGATTACAGATAAACACAATGGAATATATCAATGAATTTCAATTTCTACGTAAACAACAGCAAATTAATTAATTCAATTAAAAAAATTATATATTTAATTTTAATACAAAAACTTTAAATTCAAATTAATAAGATTTCAACAGTTTGTAATTTATTTTCACCATAACAATGGACCATTATTTTGCGATTATTTAATTTTTGCGGTGATGTACAGGAGACCTTTTGACGTGATAACGCTTCCTCAGAATTTAGCTAGCGTCTGTCAACTGCGTCGTTGTTATCACCCTCGGTTTTGGGACGTTTGGTGGTGGCTGGACGACCACGTGGACTGGGTAAGGGTTCAGCCTTTACTATAGTACCCATGGTGGCCAGTACAGCCAATAAACCGAATAAAAAGAAAATATTAAAAAATTTCATTTTGTTTTTAAAACTTTGATTTTGCCGAAAAACTAGTAAAATATTAAATGTTGTTTGCAAATTGTTTACTGTCAGTTCGTCATCTGAAATTCAAACCATTTTATACATTTCTATATTCCAAAAAAAAAATATTATGTTTTGTAATAGTTTAACATAAATCTTTTTAAGTGGAAATTATTTCTGTTTTAAATATTCGGAAAATCTGCCAACAACATTTAAAATTTTCTCCACAAAACTGTTTAGTATTTAGTGCATTTCCATTGTGTTTGTCAAGATTTATGTGTTTCAAATCGATTTAAATTTTCCTATTAATTGAGTTGTAAATTGTTTTCTTGTTTAATGTTTTTTTTTTTTTTTTTGAAAAGTTTTTGTTATTTTATTTTGTTGATATCAAACAATCAACATTAATTGCAATTGATTGTGATTTCTTCTTAATTTATTAGTTTGTTGTTTTTGTTTTTTTACGGTTTAATGAAAAGCGTTGTATTAAATCAGACAATCATTTAGATAATTAGTGTTGAAACTTTGTTATTTGTTGTTTTGTAATTATTTCGAAACGTCTCTGTTTAGAATACTTTATAATTATATATACAATGGGTTGTAAATCTACAATATTTATGTAAATTTAAACCCAAGGACATATGTACACCTTCCCAAAGAATTCATTTATCTATCAAATCAGGTTTTCGATCAAGGAAAAAACAGTTATTTTAAACTTTAGTATATAAACTTTAGGATTGTCTAGTCTATAGTCTAGTCTATAGTCTAGTCTATAGTCTAGTCTATAGTCTAGTCTATAGTCTAGTCTATAGTCTAGTCTATAGTCTAGTCTATAGTCTAGTC
>NC_060954.1:43602897-43756094 GCF_022045245.1 Lucilia cuprina
TAGTATAGTCTATAGTCTAGTCAATAGTCTAGTCTATAGTCTAGTCTATAGTCTAGTCTATAGTCTAGTCTATAGTCTAGTCTATAGTCTAGTCTATAGTCTAGTCTACAGGCAAATCTATAGTCTACAGTCCAGTCAACAGGCAAGTCTATTGTCTAATCTATAGTCTAGTCTATAGTCTACTCTATAGTCTAGTCTTTAGTCTAGTCTATAGTCTAGTCTATAGTCTAGTCTATAGTCTAGTCTATAGTCTAGTCTATAGTTTAGTCTATAGTCTAGTCTATAGTCTAGTCTGCAAGTTAAACAACTATATTTGTTAGTCTAGTCTACAGTCTAGTGTAGTATATAATCTAGAATACATTCCTATTTGGAAATCTCATATTCCAGGAAAGTTTATTGTCAAGTTAACTTCGCATGATCAGTAGTTTTAAGCCTTATTCCGTTCAGCTTTGGAGGAAAAAAAAAGCGAGATCAGTTTTTAACGGATTCATAACGTGGCAAATATAAGCTAAAACGATCTATTTATCTATCTATCAATCAATCAATCTATCTATCTATCTATCTATCTATCTATCTATCTATCTATCTATCTATCTATCTATCTATCTATTCAGATTTATATAATAAATAAAACAATTTCATTAATAATGCCGATATATAACAAATTTTATTTATTAATAAAAATATATAAAAAATATCTAATATTTGAGCTACATTATATGAGTAATACCAGATTCTCGATATACAAAGCCATATCAGTCGAAAATATTAAGTATGAAAACATGATTTTAATGTCTTCGATATCGAAAATGCTGACAAAATAATAATCGTTTCGTGTTAAATCGTTAGCCGCCTTTAGTGAAAACTCTACCAAGTTTACTTAACCATTCTTAATGATGAGGATGTGGAGGAGGATGAGGATGAACAAGCACTGGTACATGGACAACTTCAGTTTTATGCACGACAACAGGTTTGCTGACAACAACTGGTTTTGTAACAACAACAGGTTTGTGTACAACCACTGGTTTATGGACAACAACAGCTTTGGTAACCAATACAGGTTTGTGGACTATGATAGGCTTATGACCAGGAGCTGCATATGCCAAAGCAAAAACACCAAACAGAATAACAAACAAAAACTTTAATGAACAAAAAGCCATTTTCTGTTATTTAACAAAAGTTAATTATTTAAGGAAGTTAAGATAAAGAAGTAATGAAACTGTTTAATGTATTTTTCGCAAAATGTTTAAACTTTTATACAAAATTTTGTTTAAAAAATCTTCTGCAACAATACAGATGGTCTTACAAACATGTTGCTAATGTCAAGGTGTCTTTTTCATTAATTTTGCAAAGAAAAATACAAAAAATAATTTTTGTGGTTTTTCGTTTTGTAATTGATTTTTTTTTTGCAATATATTTAGAAAAATATAATTATTATACTAAAAACTTAGACTACTTAAAAATAGTTCTATTATTTTGTGAGTTTCAGCATGGTTTAGCTACTTCAGCCTCCATCTGTATAGCTGGACATTTTTTCAATGTTTTGGTGAATTTCTTTTCAAATTTCTTTTCTTGTTTTTCCGTCAATTCATCTAGATTCAATTTGCTTTTATATTTCTTTAATAATTTCTTTTTAAGTTTATCCAAAGCAATACCTTCCGTATGTTTGGCTACAATCTTTTCCAATACCGTAGACCATTGGAATGTTTCGTCTTCTTCTCCAGCACCATTCTCTTCGGGTTCTTTAGTTTTATTATCTTTCTTCTTCTTTTTCTTTTCTGGCTTCTCCTCTACACCATTATTTTCCTCTGCTTTACGTTTTACCCCATTTTGTTGATTAATTTCTGCTTGCTTGGCTTTTTTAGACTCCTCTATGGCCGCCTTAGCAGCAGCCATCTCCTCCTGTTTGATCTTTTTCATATTTTCCAATTCCTTTTCTAAAACCTCCCACACTGGTTGAGCTTGATTGCTGGGTATTCTTAAGCAATTTGCTACAAAATTTTGGAACTTAGCCTTCTTGCGCGGCACATTATCATAGTTTTGCAGCCGTTGAAATATATTGCGGGTTTGACTTGACAATTGATATTCTGTAGATTCCAAAATAGAACGCACTATGTCCATCCAGGTTTCCTGCTTCTTTTGACCACTATTCTGTTTTTCTTTGGCTACATAATTTTTGCCAGAATACTTTTCCGCCTCCGAAATACATTTGGTGTGAGCCACATATTCCTCACCATGAAAATCCTTTTGACAGTCCATACACGATACATTTTTAGGATTATTACGGCAGCGTGTATTGTAATGTTTTTCTACGGAAGGTTTTTTAACAGATTCACCACAATTATTGCAGGTAAAGAAGACCATTTTGTATAAAAAAAAATTAAAGTGTAACAATAAAATTTTCTAGAAAAATATGCACAATTTCATTCACAAAATTGTGTACAAACAAATGCACGTGGAGTAATTGAAAAACGAAGAGAATGAGCACAGAGTAAAACAGCTGTTGAAGTAAAAGAGTGCTGTCTATTGGTATGAGGAAACTTGGCAGCACTTTTAGATGTATAAATACGCAGAGATGTTAAAAAATAAGAATTCGTATTATTACAGTAAAAAACAAAAAAACAAACAAACCAACTAACAAACAAACTAACTAACTAACTAACCAACTAACTAACTAACTAACTAACCAACTAACTAACTAACTAACTAACTAACTAACTAACTATCTATCTAACTAACTAACGAGCTAACTAACAAACTAACTAACTAACTAACGAACTAACTAACCAACTAACTAACCAACTAACTAACTAACTAACTAACTAACTAACTAACTAACTAACTAACTAACTAATTAACTAACTAACGAACTAACTAACGAACTAACTAACTAACTAACTAACTAACTAACTAACTAACTAACTAACTAACTATCTAATTAACTAACTAACTAACTAACTAACTAACTAACTAACTAACTAACTAGCTAACTAACTAACTGACTAACTAACTAACTAACTAACTAACTAATTAACTAACTAACTAACTAACTAACTAACTAACTAATTATCTAACCATCTAACTAACTAATTAGGTAACTAACTAAAGCATTTTTAATAGCAGTATTGAGGTTTTCGATCTTACTTTATCAAAACGCTACATTACTACATTAATGAAAATGCAACTCTGCAACTATCCCAAAAACAATCCTTGCTCTAGCTGTCAAAATAGTTTTTTTTTCTTATAAATAAGAAATACCGTTATATATTTTACAAGTGAAAAAAGTGTATTTTTGTTAAAAAGTTTTAATAATTAAAAAAAATAATATTTTACAATATTTACTTCAAATAAAACCCAAATGTAAGTCATTTAAATAATTTTCCTTATAATTCTAATAAATTTCCATGGAATTTTCAAATAATTTCGCCAATTGTTCACGACTTTGTTCGCGTGGTGCTAATTTTATAATACGCTCTTGTGGCAAAGTACCCTCGACTAGAGCAGGAATATCGGAGGTATTAAAACCTAAACCTTTAAGACCATTTTCAATTCCCGCTTTTTGCATGTAGTTCCTAACACAGTCCCCTAAAATTTTGCCGGCATCGGCTTGTTTGGCATTGCTAATGTCTTTACCCAACAATTGGGCAGCTTCAAGATGGCGTTCAGGACAGGCAGGTGCCAAAAATTCAAATATGGCCGGGGCGGTTATGACTACGGATAAGCCATGGGGTATAATGGCATGACTATCACCATAACCTTTAGGGCGGAAAGTTCTTACATTTCCTGAAATAGGATAGGAAAGACCATGGGGTAAATGTACACCAGCATTACCAAAACCAACGCCAGCCATGGTGGAGGCTAAATGCATTTGAGAGCGGGCCTTTAAATTATCCGGTTGATAGATGGCTGATAAAAAGTTTTCCTTAATGGTAGTTAAAGCATAACGTGCCCAAACATCTGATATGGGATTACGACCTTGATAGGGTGGTCTAAGGCTAGGATCGGTAGGAGCTAAACCACGTTCTCTATAATCGACAGCTGTAAAACTTTCCAAAGCATGACAGAAAACATCAAAACCACTATAGGCGGTAACTCTCTCCGGTTGCGACAATGTATGTAGGGGATCAATTAGTCCTGTTGACAGTTAATATTTTTAAATTGCTAAAAATCTTATATAAATTGTTGATAACTTACCCAGTTTAGGTCTTAAATATTTACTAGATATACCCGTTTTACAGTGTAGCTTTTTGTAATCAAATATAGCCACTCCGGTAGTTTCTGAACCAGTTCCCGCTGTAGTGGGTAAAGCAATTAAAGGTTTTAATTGCACATTAACTTCTTTACCCATTCCTATAGGTTTATTAACATAATCCAAAAATTCCGCTTCCTTATCACAGGCGAATAAATTTGCCGCCTTACAAGTATCTATTACGGATCCTCCTCCTATGGCAACAAAGGCATCAAATTGTTTAGAGCGAGCAAATGTGGCTGCTTTCCATAAACTCTCATCGGTGGGCTCTACACGAGTCTCATCGTAAACTTCAAATTCTATACCACTTTTTTTTAACGAATCAAATGCAGTCATTACACTGGGTAATTTGGCTACATTTTTATCGGTTACCACACATACCGATTTAGCACCACCATTACGTAAATCAGCACCAAGTTCAGCACTTACCCCCGGACCAAAACGTACGGTAGAAGAGGACATCTGTTAACAAGAACATTTATTCGTATTATTTGTCAAGACCATTGTCTTGACTATAGATTAGTCTACAGATTTCACTAGTTCAGTTCCAATTGATTTATAGTATAGTTCTAGTTCAATTCTAGTTCAGTTCTAGTTTAATTCTAGTTCAGTTCTAGTTCAGTTCTAGTTAAGTTCTAGTTCAGTTCTAGTTCAGTTCTAGTTCAGTTCTAGTTCAGTTCTAGTTCAGTTCTAGTTCAGTTCTAGTTCAGTTCTAGTTCAGTTCTAGTTCAGTTCTAGTTCAGTTCTAGTTCAGTTCTAGTTCAGTTCTAGTTCAGTTCTAGTTCAGTTCTAGTTCAGTTCTAGTTCAGTTCTAGTTCAGTTCTAGTTCAGTTCTAGTTCAGTTCTAGTTCAGTTCTAGTTCAGTTCTAGTTCAGTTCTAGTTCAGTTCTAGTTCAGTTCTACTTCAGTTCTAGTTCAGTTCTAGTTCAGTTCTAATTCTATTCTAGTTTTACACAGTTGTAGTTCAGACTTAGTTTAGTTTTGATCCAGCCTATGGTTTTTATTCTTAACAATAGATCAGTCTATAGACTGGATTAATAGAACAAACGTTACTAGAATTATTTGAGAAAATATTTATTTCCTTTTTAAAATCCTTGAACAGTAGATAATGTGCAAATAGAAAAAATAAAAATAAGAAATTTTCCAATAATAATTTACGTATTTTTTTAGATTCAGACATAAATTCTACAATTTGTGTCAATTATTCTATGTTTCATGACTTTCATAATAAAATGACTTCTAACAAAAAAAAGTAACAAAGACAAGTGTGCGTACTAATAATAATCAATTTGGTGCATCTGATTGGACCTTGTACCCATAAACAATTACCTTTCATAAAAATGTTAATCTATACTCTGTCATAAAGTAAGAAATAAAATGTTTTTCTTAAAAGACATCTTCAATGTCAAACAAAATAGAATCCAAATAAAAGTGGAATCTAGTGAACTTTATACTGTTTTAGTAAACAAGACCTAAATGCGGACAGACAATTTTATCGCCAGACATGTCTACCCAAAGTAAAAGATTAAAAAAGTGATCAACACCATTCCAAACAACACAAATATTATTTTATTTGTATATTTCAAGATATAGATTTTATGACATTAATATCATTTATAAATACCTCAAAAGCATATTCCATTTTACCGGTTTGTGAAACATTGGCTGCACTTGATCCATAGTTACTCGAATGAGCTGGACATTTGCAGCTAAATTATAAATTAATAACAATTTTGTTGAAATACATGAAATCAAAACAAATTAATTAACTTACGAATTATGTACAATTGTATTCACTAAATTTAAGACATTTTTGCGTGACATTTTAATAGAGTTTTAATATTTTTTTAGTTCTTTTATTGTTTATTTATTTTTGTCTGCTGCTCTCGAATGTTAGTGTTGTACTAATTTGATAAGAAATTGTAGATTTCCATTATACATAGTAGCTTGTGGGTGAAGGTATTCAAAATAGAGAGAATGAGAGAATTGTATCTTTATACAAGTAAACATATGTTTCTTTAGATCAGTTTAGAATACAAATATTCTAAGTACATTTTTTAATGAATATTGTTTTTAACAACAAACGATATTTATTTTTTTGATCTCAAATGCAGGGACCGCAATTATAAATGAAAAGCAAATTAGAAAGTTCATTTCAAAACGGTGGACTCTATGTCTGTTGTGTATAATACTGAACCAAAGTTGTTGCAAAACCTATTAATGGAAGTGCACCTTTATCACAATTACGATATTATTCGATTTACATACAATTTTAATGACTTCGATAGTACAATTTATATTAAAAAATAAGGAATTGATATTTGATTTTTCTATAGAAGGCCTTAGATGGACATTGATGTCAGTATAGAACCGATACTCACTTCAGTTCTAGTTCCCTTCCAGGGCATTTGTGTCACTTTAGAACCGATCCTCCAAAAATTTGTTAAATATAGTCCAATATCATCATGTTCAGTTCTAGTTTAATTCTACATAATTCCATTTGAATTTAGTTTCAGTTGTTTTAGTTTATTTTAAGTTCATTTCTAGTTCAGTTCTTGTTTAGTTTTTTTTTTCAGTTCTAGTTCAGTTTTAGTTCAGTTCTAGTTCAGTTGTAATCCAGTTCTAGTTCAGTTCTAGTTATAGTCCAGTTCTAGTTCAGTTTTAGTTCAGTTCTAGTTCAGTTCTAGTTCAGTTCTAGTTCAGTTCTAGTTCAGTTCTAGTTCAGTTCTAGTTCAGTTCTAGTTCAGTTCTAGTTCAGTTCTAGTTCAGTTCTAGTTCAGTTCTAGTTCAGTTCTAATTCAGTTCTAGTTCAGTTCTAATTCAGTTCTAGTTCAGTTCTAGTTCAGTTCTAGTTCAGTTCTAATTCAGTTCTAGTTCAGTACAAAATTTAAAAATTTAATTAGCTACAAAGCAAAATTTTAACCATTTTTTGTTTTCCATGTAACAACGAATTACTAACCCTCAAAATATTAAACGCACACCCTATCGCTTTGTCCTCTTTTTAACATCTGTGCATTTTTTCAGATATCAAAATCTAACTTAAACATTTCAAAAAGATGGCAGAATTTGAATTTTCATTTACTTTCGATGATGGCAACTACGAAAATGATTTCAGTGGTGATCTATATGATTTTGAAAACATGTGGCAAGACATCGCTGAAGAGTTGCGTCAAAAAGATGAAAACGAACAATTTCAACAAATGTTTCATCAAAAATTACACATTGACCCAAACTATGAAAAGGTCTGCCATCAAAGGGAACGTTATATTTGAAGCGATTTATTTATCTTAGTAGTTTTTTATTTTTCTTATTATTTTTTTATTTATTTTATTAAAATAACTTTTGCCTAACTATGACTAATATTTTTATTTAAAATTTTGTTTATAGTTTTTTATTTATGTTTTCTTTTTCTAACAAATATTTTAAAAGACTTCAACTGGTTTGAATGTTAATTATTATTTTTTTTTGAAAAGAATTTAAATTTTCACTTTATTGTGATATAATTATTAATTCGTAATTTTATTGTAAATATTTGATAATCGTTTTATTGCTTATTTATTGCAAAACAAACTAATATCGTTTAATTGTTACAAAAAAATATTATATAACAATTGTTTTAAAAACTTACGTTTTAACTATTTTAACTCTCAAATGTGAGAGGATTTTAAATATTTTATATTTATGTTTTATTTATTTTAAAACATATTATTCTTTGAAGTTTTGTTTATTGGCTATTTTTAAAATTGTATTTGCCTAAATGTATTTTTAAATGTATGCAATTATGTTTTTTATCTTAATTGTTTTCAAAAATTTTTTTATTAGCAAAACTACTTTTTATATATTTTAATTTGTATTAACAAGTTTTTAACTACAACTAAAAAAGGCTCGATTTCATATAAAAAATTTCATGTTAAAAGTTTCACGTAATTAAAGTAAGTCCTTGAGGATTTCAATACAAATTCAAGGAGTTTTTTATGAATATTTACAGAACTAACGTTTATTTTAAACAAATTAATCATATTGATACATAAGCCATTGTATATTTATCAGATAATTCTATATCTCGAAATTAAAAACTCAAAACGTTTTGTTTATGTATTAACTTTGTATTTAAAAGTTATTCTAAACATAAATGTCTTTTATCCTATATCGTAGTACATATTTATTATCTGTAATTATTTTGTATTTATGAAATCGGCCTTTATTTCAATCTTAAGTTAAATTCAATGTTAACTTTTGACTTTGATTATTTAAAAAGAGCTTGTAAATTTTTAATTACATATTAAATAAACACCTTTTATTTAAAATGATATATTTTACTATAAAATCTATTTAATACATGGTTACGGTAAGCCTAAAGGATTTTCCTACGTACCTCCTCAACTTTCCATATAATTCGAATAAAAATATTTAATGATATAAAAAGATTTACTTCTTCATGATCAACTTAAAAGCTTAGACTCCATAGCTTGCACATACATACATATCTTGTTTATTTTTATTCTAAAATATATAGATTATAGCTTTAGTTATTTATCAATCCAGACGGATAGTGTTGATCAGTCTATAGTCTTGACTATAGATCAGTCTATAGTCTTGACTATAGATCAGCCTATAGTCTTGACTATAGATCAGTCCATAGTCTTGACTATAGATCAGTCCATAGTCTTGACTATAGATCAGTCCATAGTCTTGACTATAGATCAGTCCATAGTCTTGACTATAGATAGTCTTGACTATGGATCAGTCTATAGTCTTGACTATAGATCAGTCTATAGTCTTGACTATAGATCAGTCTATAGTCTTGACTATAGATCAGTCTATAGTCTTGACTATAGATCAGTCTTCTTGTAATCCAATTTACATATTCCGACATATTATCAATCTATAGTCTTAATTGTCTATATCATTTCATAGTCTTTACTAAAGATCATATAGATAATATTTAGTCTTTATTATAGTAATGGTTACAGATAGGTCGATAGTTGTTATTGTAACTGCTAAAACAATCCAATAAGCTAGTTAGGGCTTTCTATATCAATGTCTAGGCTTAAAAATTGGGTTACTTCAACTGAATGCTGCCATAAATATATTGGACGGAGCGAAGTAAGGTTGGTTGGGTTGTTGTTGTAGCAGCGATACGTGTAAAGTCGTTGTGTCTGGGTTGACAATCCTTGGTCGTAGTTCGTTGAACCCAGAGTCGTTCCAGTGCGAAGAACCGATTGTCGTGCGAACTTTAGTTGAGTTGGTAGGGTTGGTTGAATGGGGAATCTGACCACATGCAGGACATTCGTTGGGACGGTATGGTCTATATGTGACCAGTAGGTATTGAGCCTGTTGCTCCAACTCAATCGTAGTTGTGTCAGAACTACTCTTGTTTACCGCGGCAGGTTTTCTTTAGTGTCTGCACCGACCTCCAAGTATGGTATTCATGTGGTATCCTGTGACCGCGGAATTTATGGCGTATCTATGAATGTCGTTCATAGCTGCCGAATACGTTTTCCTCGTATATACAAAGATCCTTCCTGACATGCCTCGGAGGATCATTCAAATCTGTGATGTTTAAGTTGGGATGACAGTCCTTAGGGCGACATTTTGGCAGCTTTGAATGTTTCTCCACTGACTATCACAAAGGTGACCACACTGCAAACCACAAGGTTTCTTTATCCATACCCCAAGTGCTGCCGTCTAGCGCTTTAAGGACCTTGTTTCTACTTTGTGCGAAGTAAACCTAGGTTTAGGTTTACTTCCTTCGTCCAGCTAGTAAATAGATGTTGTTGACGACTTCGCCGGTTGAAGCAACAATAACAATACAATAGGTCGATAGATCAGTTCATAGACTTAACTACAGATCAGGCTATAGTCTTGACTAAAGATCAGATAATCTTAAGATTGAACTTTAGATTGGTCGATATTACATTCGATAGCTTATAGTGTTGTGTAGATTTTATTACAGTCTTGACTATTGACTAGACTACATTTTAGTATAGTCTTGACTATAGATCACTCAATAATCTTTAATACAGATCAGTCTATATTATTGACTATTGCATTATCGTAACATATTGGCTTGACTAAAGATCAGATATTTTTATATTTGTCTTTAGTCTGGATTTTATTTCACTCAATAGTTTTGATTATAGATCAGTTTTAAAGTTCATAAAGATCAATTTGTTTATTGCCAAATCCAAATTAAAAAAACTTTAGCCTGACAAAGGTGTATGTAATTCCTACCATTTATAGATTAAAATGTCCCTTAATTACCTTCTTTTAAATCCAACTTCTGTGCAATAAAACAATGATTTCAACTTTTTGGAAGTTTTATTCAAAAAAAATTGAAAACTTTATTAAATCTTCCATTTAAAAATGTCTTCCAAAAAGCGAACAGATTTTAGCAACTAAAACTAAATGTTAAAAATAAATTTTCTTTTACAAGCATATCTCCAATAATAAAAAAACTAACTTAAATGTTTTATGTTGTTTTTTTTTATATTTAATTTATTAAATTATTAATGTAAATAACTGCAAAAAAATTTTATACAGAAAAAGAAAAATAATAATAATTAAATTAAAATATAATAATTTATAATTAGAAAAAAATAGAAAGCATAATTTGAATGTTAAAGAACAAAAGTTATAAAAAAATAAACAGAAATTCCCCAAAAGATAAAAACAGGATTTTAGTAAATTAGTATTAGAACTGCAAATAATATTTATAGTTTTGGAGTTATCAACAAAGAATTTTCTTTTTTTTTCATAAAAGTGATGACCACCAAACATGGCACTTTAAAGAGTAAAAATAATTGGAAATTTTATTTATTTCTTGAACGATTAGTGGAGTGTAGATTTTTGAAATTTTGTTAAATGCATTTCGGTAATAAACTTTAACATTTTAAAAATTAATTGTAAAATTATTAAGTACAAATTTGTGGAATATTTTTTGTTGGTATTTTGGAAATGTTCACAATTGTTTAGGAATTATTGAAGATGTAGGTTATGTTTGTTTAATACTATTTTCTTTTTAAATATAATTTTTTATTTACTTTTTGTTTTGTTTATTTAAATATATTTATTTATTAAATTAAATAGAAATTTTGTTTGTCTTTTGTTTTAACGTTTCATTAAATGTTGGAAAACTTGGTTAAATCATCTTAAGTTTAAATATGTAAATATTTATTTATATAGTATGTATGTATATGTATAAATAAAAACTGATTACAAAATTATCAGTTTTAATTTCAAATTTAAAAAAAAATACTTGGTTTTTTTAGATTTTCTTTAAAAAAAACTACAAAAATAACTGTAAATATTTAACCCTCTCTTAGATGTGCTGATCTATTAAACTAAAAACTACTCAAAAGCCAATAAACTAAGACCTTCTTCCTTTTTGAAAGGATGCTAGAGAAACTTTTGCCAAAAAACATAGATAATAATTTAACATATAGCTGGTATTTAGCTGTAGCTTCTCTAAAAACATCCGTTTAAACAGGCCTATTAAAACAATATACTCTCTTCTACACTTTTTCTTCTACATCCTACACTCTGCTGACTTCATTTTCTTTTACATTTGTGTGAGTGTGTGTGTGTGTGTTTGATTCTAAACTTGATTGATAGGAGTATATTGATGTACTTTAGGTTGTTTAGGCTCTTTGGGTGGCTTAATGTCTTCGGTAAGTTTTTGATAAACAATGGAATTTGTATGAGCCTGTAATAGTGACATACGATAACGTTCGCCACGCTTGCGCATAACCATCGATATGATTTTGGCAATAACTATGAGTAAAATAATCACACAAGTAATAATTATAATAATGGGCACTAAGAATTTGTAACCACTATAGTAAATGTGACCACGTTCAATAATATACTCCTCATCATTGTCATCATCATCCTCTTCGTCGTCATCATCATCTTCTTCATCGTTATCGCTATGCTCTAAATGTTTTTTACGATCGGCAATAAATTTATCTATTAATAAGAATATACATTAATATTAACAGTAATTGATTGTTTGTTGTACAGTTAAAAACTTACCCAATAAGAAACGATCATTGGTTTCTTTACTCAAATCGATCTCTTCCACACGTATGCCATGATCGATAATCTTCTTAGATATGTCAGCCTTCTTTTCATAGTCATCATAATCATCTTGATTATTATCAGCATTCTCATCATCATCGTCGTCATCATCTTCATCATACTCGGATTCATCATCATCTTTCTCCTCTTCGGCATTATTAATATCATCCTCATTCATCAAGATTTCATGGTGAGAATCCTTTAAAATCTTTTGCAATTTATTATTTTCCATAATGTTCAATAAGTTCTTGGCATCTTCATCTAAATCCTTATCGGCTTTCTGTAAACGTTTCTCGAATTTATTGACGCCCATAGACTTTTTGTGTGTTAAATCTTCATGTTTGCAAACCTCATGAGCCAACGAAGCCCAACCGGCTTGACTTTGTATTTCAATCTGTTGACTATCGCCCAATTCCAAATTGGCCAAAGTGGGCATAGAGTGTGGCATCAATTGATGATTAAGGGAAACATAGCTTATAAAGTCCTGGAAGTCTTCGTTGCATTTTAAAGGATTGTGGCTGATGTCTAGACTTCTTAAGTTCTTGAAATTGCGCACATCATTAGAGTGTATTTTGTGGATTTGATTAGAGGAAGCATTAAAGGATTTCAAAGTTTCATAGAATTTGTATTTGCGTCCCACACCAAATTGGTTATCGGTCAAAAGGGTCTTCAATTCACAATCACTAACATCCAATTCACGCAATTTACTCAAGGGCAAGAATAGGCGTACGGAGAGTTTGTGTATGGGATTGCCAGCCAAATTCAATTTGGTCAAATCGTTGTTATTCATAAAGATCAATTCATCCAATTTGGCAATTAAGTTATTGCTCAAATCCAAATCAATTAATTTCTTTAAACTAGCAAAAGTATCTCTTTCCAAATTGTTAATATTATTCCAGGCCAATTTCAAAGTGGCCAAATGAGGCATAGTAGAGAAGGTCTTGTGTCCCAAGGCGCCAATAGCACAATTGGATATATCCAAATAGTAAACAGTGAAATAACCATTATAACTGCGGAAACCATCGGTAGGCAATTGACTCAATCTGGGATTGTCATTCAATCTAATCACATCCAATTCAGAATTCTTAAAGAAGATCATGCTTGACACTTGATCCAATTCGTTAATGGACAAATCAATGTGTCTCAAATTCTTCAAAGTCATAAAGGAATCGGGTTGTATTTTGGTCAAACCATTGCCTTTCAAATTCAAATTTGTTAGACCGGTCATCTTATCGAACATGCCTTGGTGCACAGTGTGTATTTGATTGAAACTTAAATCCAATTGTTGCAAATTGGAATTACCGAATTTCA
Source organism: Lucilia cuprina (assembly GCF_022045245.1). Taxonomy (NCBI): domain Eukaryota; kingdom Metazoa; phylum Arthropoda; class Insecta; order Diptera; family Calliphoridae; genus Lucilia; species Lucilia cuprina. The sequence goes on from NC_060954.1 coordinate 43,616,537, forward strand.
AATCATTCGTAATGGAATTGTATTTCAAGTGTAAAATAGCCAATGCGGTACGATTGAAGATGGTGGGTGGTAAAGTTTTCAAAGAGTTATAGGAAAGATCTAATTCTTCAATAGTTTCCAATTTATCAAAGACACCTTCGGGGATTTTCTGTAAATTGTTTTGAGACAAATTAATGTAAATAATGTTGGTCAATTGGGAGAAGGCATTGGGATTAAGTTCCATTAAATTGTTGCGTGATAAATCCAATTCTTCAATGCTGGAAGACTACAAAGGAAAACAAGAAAAAAAGGATGCTTAATGTAAAAGTATAAAATTTTTTTAAAAATATTCTACCTTCAACAAATAATGGACACTGGACATAACGCTCAAATCATTGCCAGATATGGTCAACAAACGCAATTTCTTGTTCTTGGCAAAAGTATCAGGATTGATAATGGCCAAACCAACGTTGGTGAAATTGACCGAGAATAATTCATCCAAACCATTAAAGGCATCCGGATGCAAATACTCAATGGTGCAGTTGGCAATCTTAATAGTGGAAACATGCTTCAAACCCAAGTCCACAAAGAAATTGGGACCCAGTAGAATAGGATACATAGGACCAACATCGGTTACAACCAAATCGGTAATATCTTTGCCGAATTTTTGGGTACCAGTATCAATGCGACTGCAATAGGCTACCAAATAACTATTGACATTACGTTCGCAAGTACAATAACGTGGACAGGGTACATCCTCACTAAACACAACTTCTTCTTCATCCTTGATGTCATTGTCATTCTCAAATTCATCATCGTCCTCATCATCATAATCGTCATCATCATCTTCATCGTCTTCATTGACAGTGTTGTCATCATGGAATTCAATATTATTCGATTCCTTATTGTCCTCAACAGGCGCTTTAGCAGTGGAAGTCTAAAAAGGTATTCCATTAAAAAAAAACAATCTTTTTAATTTAAAATTTTTCTCTCCAATTACCTTGATATCTTCCTTAATGGGTTTCATTTCAATTGGTTTCTTGGCCAATTTGTCCTTGTTTTTCGCTTTCTTATTGGCTGCTGTTGCAGTTTGATCATAATTCATATCGTAATCATAATCATCGTAATTATCATAATCATCATCGTAAGAATCATCAACAGGCTCTGCTGTAGTGCTAGCAGTTGAATTTAATTTTTTAGCCAATAACTGTTTGAATCTAAAAAATAATTTTGATTAAAATTAAAAATATTTTCAAAAATTTTAATGTTAATAAAGCATTAATATACCTTTCATCCTTGGACAAGGCTTCGGAATGCTTTGAAGCTTCCATCAAATCGTTTAACATATTGTCACTAAGAGTTTTTTGCGTACTGCTGCCCATAGCATTACGACTCTTTTCACTTGTTGTTGTGGGCAAGGGTGTTTCCTTTACTTTCGGCGTTGAAATTCTTACATGTTTTTCTTCTTCTACAGCAGTCAAATCATCGTCGAGGTCCAATTGATTGTCCGGTATATCATCGTGTACAATTTTAAGAGGATTGATCGAACTGGATAGTGCTAACTGAAAAACCCCTATGGAGAGGAGTAACAGTAGCACCAGTCTTGACTGGCGTGACATAGTGGGGTGTTTTGAAATCTGAAAAAAAGTAGAAACATGAAATTTTTGTTAGAGATTATTTGTTGTAGACTTTGTTATAAGTTGCATTTATTTTGTTTTGTTTTACAATCTACACTCTCGACTATAGTCTAGTCTATAGTAAAGTCTATAGTCTAGTCTATAGTCTAGTCTATAGTCTAGTCTATAGTCTAGTCTATAGTCTAGTCTATAGTCAAGTCTGTAGTCTAGTCTATAGTCAAGTCTGTAGTCTAGTCTATAGTCTAGTCTATAGTCAAGTCTATAGTCTAGTCTATAGTCTAGTCTATAGTCAAGTCTATAGTCTAGTCTATAGTCTAGTCTATAGTCAAGTCTATAGTCTAGTATATAGTCTAGACTATAGTCTAGTCTATAGTCTAGTCTATAGTCTAGTCTATAGTCTAGTCTATAGTCTAGTCTATAGTCTAGTCTATAGTCTAGTCTATAGTCTAGTCTATAGTCTAGTCTATAGTCTAGTCTATAGTCTAGTCTATAGTCTAGACTATAGTCTAATCTATAGTCTAGTCTATAGTCTAGACTATAGTCTAGTCTATAGTCTAGTCTATAGTCTAGTCTATAGTCTAGCCTATAGTCTAGTCTATAGTCTAGCCTATAGTCTAGTCTGTAGTCTAGCCTATAGTCTAGTCTGTAGTCTAGCCTATAGTCTAGTCTGTAGTCTAGCCTATAGTCTAGTCTGTAGTCTAGCCTATAGTCTAGTCTGTAGTCTAGCCTATAGTCTAGTCTGTAGGCTAGCCTATAGTCTAGTCTATAGTCTAGTCTATAGTATAGTCTATAGTCTAGTCTATAGTGTAGGCTATAGTCTAGACTATAGTGTAGGCTATAGTCTAGACTATAGTCTATTTTGTAGTCGATACTCTAGTTGCGCTATAGTGTTAATTATTGATTGTTGATTATTGCATTACGAAGTCGAAATCGCTTTTGGACTAGGATTCCACTTAGGAATTCCGAAATAGAACTACAACCACCTCCAGTTTACACTGATGGCTCTAAGTGGAGTGAAAAAGTGGGTGGTAGTTCATTCTTGAAGGATTTGGTAATCATCCTTCAGTCTATCTACCTACAGTTTTGTTTTTCAAGCAGAAATATCTTCTATCGAACGAGCAGCGAATTGGCTATGGTACAATGACTTATCGGGAGATATATTTATGTATATATACTGACAGCAAAGGTGCTATCAAAAATTTAGTGTCCTCAAGACATCTATGTAAACCAAAGAATGTCGGGTATCTCTAAACGAGATAGCGAGACATTCTAGGATCACGTAATATCAGTCCCTAGTCACTATAAATGTCAGGGTAACTGTATAACTAATGAATTAGCAATAAACGGCGCGATGTTGTATGAGAAAGAAATCGACGCTTCTCAGTATCTATTTGGCCTCTATATAATGCTCTTAGATCAAGATTGCACATAAGCTGACGATGAGAGCATTTAAGAACGTGTCCCGTATTAGTAATTACAGGATAGTGTGTCATCGGTACTCACACTAGTATATTATGCCTTTTATATAATGACTAGTTAAAGTGTCTTATTGAGAGCAGGGGGCATCACTTTGGTGATCTCTTCTTGTCATGTATAGAGAAGCTTTCTGGGATAGGTCTGAGGAATATCCTATGATATATGTGAACTGCTTTTGTAGCAGCTGCCTTAGATACCTAACCTAAGCATAAACTAAGTTCTTGACTATAGACCGGTTTATAATAACTACTGTATAATAGATTGTTTTCGAGAGTGCGATCGTATACAGTTTTTTTTTTTACTCTCAACTACATACCCTTCTATACTCTCGACAAAAATTGTTCTATAATCTCGACAAGAGGTCGAAACCTAACGTTTTACTCCAACCTTTACTAACGTTTTTCCAACAAAAATACCAAAAATGTATAAATAGCTATAGCAAAAGTAACTCATTTAATTTTATCTCAAATAAATAATAATAAAAAATGTTATCTTTAAACGTTGATAAGATATAAAAAACAATTATACAGAAAAATACTAAATACTATTACCGTGAGTAGTAGAAGTAAATGTTGACAACATTAAAGAAACTCTATTGGTTATAAAAATATTCCACTTAATTAATAAAACAATTGAATGAATAAGAACATTTCGAATATTCAATACAAATATGCGTGATAAGTGGGGAAAAAAATTGATGAACGAGTGGAGGAAAAAGGGATCAGATTTCAAGTAAAATTTACAAATATATACTAAAGAAGATCAAGTGACTGTTTAGTAATGGAGCACTAATTACAAGTAAATGATAAGTTTGGAAACTAAGAACTTTTTTAACCAGCCAATGATGTTGAGAATGATTGCTTTACTTAGAGAGCTTTGCACTAAAAGCAACTCTATAGAAAGAGTTAACTGATCAGTTAGACTAAAAGATCAAAATTGAATTCCGTTACACATACTTATTTCAGGCTGCTTATAAGGAGATCAGTTTTAACATAAAGATCATTTGGATTTGTTTAAGCAAATATATAGGACAACGAACGTCCAACACAAGATCACGAAGTTTACCGTTGTAGTCCCAAGGATACGATCATGTTTTAAACAAGATCAGTTTATAAAGGAAAGTATACCTTCGGATTTCGAATATTAAAGTCATGATTAGATTAGCTGCTTATAAGGAGAACGATCTTGCTTCGAACGAAATGGCAGATCAGTTTTAGCATAAAGATCATTTAGATTTATTTCAAACATTTTATTATGATCAAGATCAAAAAGTTTACTGTTACGTTTTTAAAGATATAAATGTCAAAATTAGATTCCGTTACGCATACTGATTTCAGGCTGCTTAGCATAAAGATCATTTGGATTTGTTTAACCAGATATATAGGAAAATATCCGAGACATAAGGATTTAGAAAACTGGCTTCAATCATTTTATTGTTATCAAGATCAAAAAGTTTACTGTTGAGTTTTTAAGAATACGATCATGTTTTAAACAAGATCAATTTAAACATAGAGCGGAATAGACTTTCGGGTTTCGAATATAAAAGTCAAATTAGATTCCATTTCGCATACTGATTTCAGGCTGCTTATATGGAGAACGATCTTGCTTCGAACGAAATGTCAGATCAGTTTTAACATAAAGATCATTTAAATTTATTTAAGCAAATATATAGGAAAACATCCGAGACATAAGGATTAAGAAAACTGGCTTTAAACTTTCTATTATGAGTGATCAAGAAGTTGACTGTTGCGTTTTTAAGAATACGATCATGTTTTACACAAGATCCGTTTAAACATAGAGCAGAATAGACTTTCGGATTTCGAATATAAAAGTAATTTTTTAAATAATAACAAACATTTTCCAACCGACATTTGTATAAACAAGAATTTAAACAATTTATTTAAAATTGTTAATTATATTTTTTTTCATTATTTTATAAGCATTAGAAATAGTAATTAAAATAAAACTACTAACATTACGGCACTTTGTAGGAAATTCTTATTACACACCAAGTATTGAATATAAAAATATTTATATATTTTTATACAATTTTTATTTAAATAATTCTATTGAGCAGCCGTTGTTTAAACAACTTAGAACACAATTCTTATATAAAATTAATAAAATATTTTAAGTGTATAAATTAATAAACACATCACGTAAAAAAAAAACAAAAAAAAAACAATTTTTATTAAATAAATAATAATTTTACATTTAAGTAAGTGGATACAAATGTAACAACAAAATATGTTTTAAACACAAAATATGCATAAATTTTAACATTTAAAATATTAAATGTTTTCTTCCTGTATACGTTGTTATTATATTAGTATTGTGACAGTATTTGTGTTGTTTTAAAAATGTTTTGTTTTTGTTTTTCAAATTCACCAAACACCCCAATTATAAAACTTGATTTAAGAAACTAAATGAAATCAAGCCCACTCGTTTATATATTTTTGTGTTAAACAAAAACTGAACCAGACAAAAATCGTTTAATATGTAACTTAAAAAAAAAAATCAAAAAGAACGCCGCCAAAAAGTCAATTGATCGTTAGTCAAACTTCGAATACAAACAAAATTATAGTGCTCTATGAAAAGTAATGGTACAGTAAAGATATCTATGATTAATTAAGTTCATAGTTATACTGACTGTGTTTACCAGTGATCAGTACTTTATTTTAAAGATAAACTAAAATTTAAATGTTACACAATAACTCTAATCAAAACTGCAACTTCAGACACCGATGGAACTATTTGGATGCAATTATTTGTATTCCGATTCTATTACATGAACGATCCTACGCCTAACAAGATCCCAGATCAGTTTAACAGAAATATAATTTAGATTAATTTGTTTGTGAATGTTTACGAAGCAGATTTTAAGCATGTATGTTAAAGAGTAAAAGAAATTTCCATTTGTATTTCGATTCTATTACGAGAATGATCATACCCTGAATAAGATCCTAGATCAGTTTAACAGAAATATCATTTGGATTATTTTGTTTGTGAATGTTTACGAAGCAGATTTTAAGCAGCTCATTATGAGAAAGATAATATGTTAAAGAGTAAAAGAAATTCCAATTACGTGAACGATCCATATATTCAACAAGATGACAGATCAGTAAAGATCGTTTAGATTATATTGTACAACAGTTATATTGCAAAACATTAGGTATACAAAGGTTTACTAAAAGCTCGTTTCATGCTGCACCTTATAAGAACGATATTGGATGTCTTGGACGAGATAGCAGATATGTTAAACATGGGGAAGTTTGGATAAATTAAGCTGCTTTCAAGCTGCACCCTATGAGAACAATCTTGGATGTCTTGGACAAAAATGCAGATCAATTTGACATCAGAACGTTTGGATTAATTAAGCTGCTTTCAAGCTGCACCCTATGAGAACAATCTTGGATGTCTTGGACAAAAATGCTGATCATCAAAACGTTTGGATTAATCCATAGCTCAGAGATATAGGAAAACATAAAGGACATTAGGGTTTACGAAGTGAGATACAAGCTACCTATAAGAGTGATCAGAAAGATTAATGGTTTGTTTTTTTTTGGAACAATCACGGTTTGAACAAGATGACAGGTTTCTTAAGGTCTACAAAGCAGCTAATAATGAGAATGAGGAAAACAAACTACCATTGGTTAAAAATCATATAATGAACCAGATGACAGATCAGATCGTTTAGATTCTATTGCACAGTTTTTCGAGGTTTACTAAGATGGTAATGAAACGATCATGGAGGTCTTGAACGTGATAGAAGATCTTTTGGTTTACGCTATTGCTCTGAGATATAGGAAAACATCGAGGACATTACAGTTAGCGAAGTTCGATATAAGCTACTTAATACGAGTGATCAAAAAGATCAGTGTGGTGTTTTCTAGCACGTACATGTCTTGAACAAGATGATGGGTTTGTTAAGGTTACGAAGCTGATTTTAAGCAGCTCAATATAAGAATGATCATATCTTCAAGATGAAAACAAACTCCCATTACGTGAACTCTAAAGCTAACGAACCTGCTTTCAAGCTACCATCACGATAACGATCATGACTTGAATGAGAATGAACAGTTTAAGACAATGGTTTTTAGATTCCATATGGCTAGATTCAAGTTGTCCTACAAATGTTGAAAAAGATCACTGTTTATTTTTTTAGTGGAAACGATCATGTTTTAAACAGTTTACTGATCATTATGGATTTCATTGCACATATGGGAGAGTTTAAAGTTATTTGAATCCTCGAGTAAGGAACGTATAAGGGAAGTATCTCTCTGATCACAGAACCGATCATAACCAACTTTATATTGTCAAAGTTTTTTAAAAAATAGTGAAAATAAGCTAACAATTTGCCCTATAACTATAAAAATACTTTTCCCTTTAAAATAACGCTGATTTTTCACAAATATTTTTTAGCGTTTTTCTATTAATTGATCATAAAACGAAAACAAAAATTTCGCTTCAATAACAAAACAATGTATTTATGACATTTCTGTCATTAAATGCATACAAAATATTAAACAACATTACAACAATTTTAAAATTCATTAAAAACACATTCTTACGCGCGAGACAATTGTCGATCGGTGGTACCGTCCATATGTTTGTTGGTATTAAACGCATTATTTTGTTGGCTCTTTAAGACGTTGGACTATAACATAGAAAAATTAATTACTTTAAACCGTGCTTATGGGTAATGACATTTATCATTAACATAGTAAACATTCATCGTTTGTTTTCAGTGCATTTTAAAGTGTATTTAAAGTCGAAAATGTTGAACATAAAAAAAGTTACAAGTAAAATGAAATAAAAAGAAAAAATAAACCTCAAATTGTAAACGTTTGTTGGCACAGTTGGGACAGTAGATTGTAACCGAAAATGTTCGGTTGCATCATATGTACATGTATCATGAACGTTTTAATTATGATGTAAATATTTTCGGGGGTATTTTGAAGGATATTTGAAAGGCAGGAGATCATTTTCGATATCAGTTTGAAATATTAACAATATCGGAAGAAAAATAAATATCTTGGATATAAGGAGTGAGATCGAAAAATTCTTAACATACATATATGTTTATAAAAAAGAAACCACTAAACTTACAGCATGATTGTTTTTTTATTTGATTCAAATTATTATTACAATTTAAAAAAAAATAATATTTTTATAGTTTTAATCACTAGTGATGAAATTTTGAACCCTTTTCGGAAACCCTTCCATTAACGTTTTTATAGTGCTTTCTGTCACTTTGCTCGAACATGTAGTCCATCTCCGTTTAAAATCTACCACACTTTTGGACACCTTTTTTGTACTCTTCAATTCTCTTTTAACAAGAGCCCAATATCTCTCCACTGGCCTTAGCTCCGGGCAGTTTGGAGGATTTGCCTCTCTTGGTACAAATACCACATTATTGTTCTTGTACCACTCAAGGGCTTGTTTACCATAGTGACAGGATGCCAAGTCAGGCCAAAAATAAGTGGACACATTATGAAGTCTTATGAATGGAAGCAGCCTTTTTTGTAAACATTCCTTGATGTAAATTTCGGTATTTATAGAGCCCGTTGTAACAAATGATTGGCTTCTTTTGCCGCAACTGCATATTGCTTGCCATACCAAGAACTTTCTGGGAAATTTTGTCTGCTTTGGGTCCTAAACTTTTCTTCAACATTCCCTCGAGCATCAGCAACATAAAACTTTTGACCTGGAAGTTGCGAAAAATCTGCCAGAACATACGTTTCGTCATCCATTATGCAGCAAGAATATTTTTTTATAAAACTTGACTTCAATTTCCGTGCTCTGTTTTTGGCCTCTAAATTTTTAGCAGCGTTCCTGTCAGGAACTTTTTGAGCCTTGTATGTTTTTAAACCTGCATTAGCTTTAACTTTTCGTACCAAATAGTCCGAGCACTGAGCTAACCGACCTGCTTTCCTACCGATGTGTTGGAGCTCTTTTGAAAATGCGTTCTATTTTTTTGGCTTTAGAAACATCATGTGGACCATTCCTTCTACCTGAACCAGGTTTTCTATCAACTGACAAGTTCTCCCGGTACTGTTTAATAACATTGGAAACAGTTTGACGGCAGACCTTTGTATGCTTGGCCAACTTTTTGTAAGACCAAGTTGGGTTTAGTTGAAAATATTTAATAATTTCAGTACGCACTTTTTTCTGGTCACTCATTTTAATCAGATTAACAAAAAAATTAATATAATTGACATTACACATAATAACTCACATGTTTTTCAAAGGTAACTTGATCAAAAAAAAAAAAATCAAATAATACTTTGGTTGAAAAATGTAATGAAAAACGTGTGTTAAGAATTTTTCGATCTCACTCCTTAGATCGATACTTGATCGATCGAAAATTATTGATATTTTTTTAATTTCGAGAATATAAGATCGATATTTACAATTTCGAAAATATTAAATAAATCTATTATCTCCGAAATCTTTTGCATGTCGAAAATTATTTCTTCAGATATGTATATATATAGAGTTCCCTACTAATCGACTTAAATGTTGAAAATATTTTTTTATTTTCAATCTCTAGTAATTATATGACATGTTTTCAAGTTTAAATTGTTGCTAATATAGTCAATGAATGAAACCGTATTTTCCTAACCTCCCTGCGATCAGGCTCCACCTCATTTCTGATTTAGATGATTATTATTTAAATGATGATTTTGTTAATATGTAATTTGTTGTTACTGTTGCGTTTTTTTTTTATTATATTTTCAAACAAAGACAAATGAATGACATATGGGAGTGCCTTCAATATAAAACAATTTCAAAGATATTTGTACAAACTTTGGCTAAACAAAATCAAACGTAATGTAATGTAATTTTTTAAACTGAAAAAAAGCCAGACATTGAGACAGACAGACAAACATACTTGTATGGATAGGCTAGTAAAATATCGTGATCGTGCCTAGTCAAAAGTGTCACCTTAATAAAAAGAAGAAAAAAAAAATTGACTACAACACAGTTCAACAAAAAATAATAATTTTTTGATAATAATGATGATGTGTTTTTGTGGCTAAAATACCATTTAAATGTAGTGATCATTACTAAAGTATGTTTGTGGTTGTCATCATCTTCTAAAGATCTTATTGTTAGAATCGCCTACTTTTCTTGCTCACATTCTGTCCACATACATATATGAGAAAAATTTGAATATGTTGAGTTAAATTTTTATTTTATTTAGTGGAATTTCAATCATCATGCAGCAAATGACGGGTAATCAAGACAATCACCACCACTAGCACTGACACCACCGACAACACCACGATCATCATTATGATCATAATCTTTTATGATTGTTTATGTTCATTACAGAAATCACATAAAACAAACATTATACTCGTACAACACAACAAATATGGTGTAGATTTAAATGTCATTAAAGTCAGCATGATGTAGTGAAAGAAAAAAAAAAAAAAAAAGAAACATACAAGACAATTTACATGTCGCCTTCAATTATTCATTTTGATATGTAGCATTTAATCGGATTGCGGTTCTCAATAAATAATAAATTAACTCATTCGTATCTTGTACTCTTGTACATTTTACTTTGTTTATTAATGGAAATTACATTAAAATATTCACTGATCTTCGGGATCAGTAATCGTTTTGTGTTTTTCTTAAAATTTGCATATGTTGCAAGTGATGTAAGCATTAAATGTTGTTTCTTTAGAGGTGAGGTATTGAACAGTGAAAAATGCTATTAAAATACATGTAATAGATGTTATCTGTGGTGTTATTTGTGTTATTCTTTTTCTAGGCTTTACGCATTAAATATCACAGGATTTTGTGTTGTCTGTGACACCACAGAAGCTTTCTCAACAACTTTTCTATACAGAAAGCTCGCAACAATTACCATATATATAAAGCTCTTCTGTCCCCTGAAGAAATTTTCTGTCGAGAAAGCTGTATCGCTCATTTAACGTTCTATGTAGAAAAAGCTTCATCGGTAGCATAACTGCTTTCCTTTAGTGAAAACTATATTTCTTACACAAAAGTTTTCCTAGACAGAAAGTGGATCTATCTATCTCTGTTACAAAAGCTCTATTAGTAGCCCAACAATATTCCTAGAGAGAAAACTGTAGGATCTATATATCTCTGTTAAGAAAGCTCCATTAGTAGCCTAACAATATTTCTAGAGAGAAAATTCTTTTAGCAACTTTTCTCTATAACTATAAAGATAGGTCTATCGTTATTTCAGCATCTTTCCTATAGAAAACTTTTCAACAACTTTTCTTTACAGAAAATTTATTTTTTTTTTCATATAAAAAACTCTATCTCTCCGGATTTTTGTGTCCTCCATATGGTCATCCTAAAAGGAGCCGAACATCCACAGAGTGCTACAAAGAACTCTATATTTATGATAATGATGAATCGGTCCAAGTTCTACACTTTTTTTAAAAGTAAGAGCTATCCACTCACAGCATAAATGACAACTTTAGGATCGATTACTGAATACTACTAATGATCCAACATACCGCCTGTTAAACTTTTCATTCGATAACTTAATTATGGCGAAAACATATCATTTGCTGATCACTTACATGAAAGTCATATATCAATTCTTTCATAGACTTTTTGTTCCTTTGTTTTGGGTGTCGACTATTGTTACTCCAAACATAACTGTATGGGCTAGGATCAATCTTTTAATAGACATTCTGTTCTCATGTTTTAGGAGTCGATTACTGTTATTCCAAACATACCCACAGCTTATACATTAATCGTTTAATAGACATTCTGTTCCTGTATTTTGGATATCGATTACAGTCAGATATAATCCCGAAAGAGATCTTTCACTAATCAAAACAATACTGACCTGAGAACATCTGTTATCATAATGACAATTTTATATAAACTTTTCATTCGCCAAATTTAATAAACTGATCACTTACACGAAGCTGATCAGCAGCTTTCCCAAACATACCCCAAGCCAATACATCAATCCTTTCATAGACTTTATGTTCCCGTGTTTTGGGTGTCGACTACTGTTACTCCAGACATACTCCTAGCCAGTACATCAATCTTTTATAGGTATTCTGTTCCTAATTTTTAGGTGCCCATTACTCTTATTTCAAACATTATTTCAGACCTTACATCACTCATTTAACACACTTTATGTTCTTGTATTTTGGATATCGATTACAGTCAGAAATGATCCCGAAAGAGATCTTCCAGTAATCAAAACAATACTGTCCTAAGGACATCTAGTACCGACAACTTTTCTTATATTTTGTTCTTGTGTTATGGGTGTCGACTAGAGTCAAAAGTGATTCCGAAAGAGATCTTCCAGTAATCAAAACAAGGTTGAACTGACGATTGTAGACCTCTTAGCTAAGGTACTGATAAGAACATCCTATGCAGAGATTGCGATAGCATCAAGGTTGGGAATAGGCCACGAATAGGTTTGGTAGACACAAAGTTCACGACATGGCTGGATCCTAAGGTCGTTTATGTGTTTGACTCACAAGGCGTCGAAGGGCCAACGTTTTTGCTCACTATTTTTTCATAGAATTACAGAAACTCTGTTGTATTGTATTGGACACATCGAGGGAAACGCCACGAATTGGTTTGATAGACTCTGAGGACTTCTAGTACCAGATGAAGCACTCTGGTACAAACCTCCTCTATTTTAGACCTCTTAGCTAAGGTACAGTTAAGAACATCCTATACAGAGATTGCGATAGCATCAAGGTTGGGACACAAAGTTCACGACATGGCTGGATTCTAAGGTCGCTTATGAGTTTCACTCACAGGACGACGAAGAATTTTTGCATAGAATTAGAGAAGTATTCGAACATCTATATGAAAAGTTAACACAGATGGTTAGACAGTGGGACAGACTAAAGCAAAATCGTCACTGAATTTCAATTTAAACATCTGCTGTCCTTGACTTTTATTGTAAAATATTTTAAATTGTTTCTTATTAAAATGTAATTTTCAATATCTACAAAAGTTATTTATAAATAATTTTGTCCCAAATTTCTAAGAAATCACCCATTATAACCAATTATCAGTAATGTTAACTAGCATTAACTAATTTTAATGATATATACGTTTCTTTCGAATTTCTAATACAACTAATATATAAATCATATTTATTTAATTTTACACAAATACAAATTATATTTGTCATGTTCCGCCAGTTTATTTCACACTTTTTTTTAACAAAAAACAAAAAAAAAAAAAAAAACAAGGGAGTAGTTGGTGAAAAAAAGTGTTTGATTGCAAATAAATTATAATTAGTTTCATTTCTAAACATTATTTATTTTCTTAATAAATTACCAAATTTCTAGACGTTCAAACACCAATAAGGTGTGTTAGTGTAAATGTTTGATTGTTTCGTTGAGTGTTAATTACTTGTGACAATATTTTTCATATAATTTGAGATTTAGTCGTCCGTGTAAATATATGTTTTTTTCTTTTTTTCTGGGGGATTTCGATAGAAATTTGTATGAGATCAAAATTTAAATTAAATTTAAAACATTTTGTTTTAAAAACGAAATTTTAATATACAATTTTTCTAAATTAAAATGACAAAAGATTTCTGTATGAATGTTTTTTCACATTTAATTAGTAGTGTGTTAAGTGTTTTAAAAATAGAACTTTAAATTTACATCAAAACGGCAAATAGAAGGAACATAACTCACGCCCCTCGTAGCCGAGAATCATAACGTTAAGGCGACGGTGAAGAGCTGTATAGGGTCCAATGCTAAGGTGAGAAAAAGTAATAAGTTAGCTAAACTGGGCCCGATTAAAGTTGTTGTTGTAACAGTTTGACTGTGACCGATAGTTCTTTTCTGATTTGAAAACTTTCGTTTCATACAGCTGTTGCTGGGTTCACAATATTGGGCAAAGTATAACCAGGCTCTTTCCGGAGTGAAGTTAAAATTGTCGTGGTAACAGTTTGACTGTGACCGATAGTTCTTTTCTGATTTGAAAACTTTCGTTTCATACAGCTGTTGCTGGGTTCACAATATTTGGCGAAGTATAACCAGGGTCTTTCCGGAGTAAAGTTCAAAATACTTAACAGTCTTAATCTATATGGAAAGGACTATTTAAAGATTCATGATTGAAAATAAAATTTAACTATTTAAAGGACTACGGTTGAAACTTAACTAGGCTTTTATAAAGCATCGGCTTAAGAAAATACTAGATTCTTTATAAAGCCACGATTAAAGAAAACATTGGAATTTTTGTAAAGCTATTACTGAAGTAAAAACTGTACTATATACATATTAACTTAGACGATTATAAAGCCGCGATTGAAGCTATAATTTAACAGTTTATAAAGCTACAATTAAAGCTTAAACTAGCTTATAATGCTACTAATAAAGCTAAAACTGTCCCCATAATGTCAATAGCGGAATCCAACCTCGATAAAAAGGATTTTAGGGATAATAACTTTTGGATTTTTACCTTTTTTTCCTTCCGAACGCATCACCGGTTGGCGGATTGGATGTATAGGTGGACCATCTGTTTTCTCCCAGCTTTAGTTTTTCTTAAGCGGAAGGAAAGTAGATTGTCTACTACATGGGAATATAGTATTCCCCAAAAATTAGAAAAATAAAAGGATAAAAATACGTTGCAGGGTGGTTTACTCGCGAGTCACGTACCGTCGTTATCCTGCAATCGTAAGCAAAAGACTACTACAGAGTTGGCTAGTTTGTCCTCCGTGTAGGACAAGGTACAACATACCATTGGCAAAAACATAGGAGTAAATGAGATAGATGTGTTCGCAGAGAGGTATAAGCAACCTCAGCCTTTAAATATAGGTGAGACTTCCGATTCTGAATCCTCAGATGATAAAAACAAATCCCAAAATGAATGAAGAAGAGCAAAAGGTGAAAGAGGTGAGGGATAGCATAGTTAGCTAAACAGCGTATTACTTAGAAAAAAACTTTCTACTAGCACAGAGGAAGGAGTTTAAAAATATACTTCAGGAAATCATAAATAGTCAATCCTAAGACACTACAAAGGAAAAATCGGACTCTATTACAAGATCTGATGCAAAGAGGATCAGGTTTTGCGACAAGTTGACAACTGAAAATAAACCTAAGAAGAAAATACACAGTCCCGTCTTTTAATACACAGTCGAATCCAAGCCGTACTTTACTCAAAGAAAATCTAAATCCTGCTAGTAAGAGTGACAACACTAAGTCAGATATTCCGAAGACGAATATGTTGGCGAAGAACTAAAAACGGGAAAGAAGAAGCTAGACAGTGGAAAAGGAAAAGAGCCGCCATCTTATGCAAAAGTTGCCATAAGAAGATGCCGGGACGGTCTCTGCTATGCAGTTTACGACGCCGGCAATACGACAGCAAAAACTTTAATAGACCAACAAATTTAAATGTACTTTGCCTCATATAAACTTAAGCCATTTAATTGGACATTTAAGTCAAATTTTAAAGGGGCTCTTCATGTGCCAAATTTCATTGAATTATCTTCAAAATAGCGACATGTAGTTTGATTACAAGATTTACAAGCCCTATTGGGGGATTCAGTTTTATGGGGGCTAGGTGAAATAATGAACCGATCTTAACCATTTTTAATAGGTTTCATCTGGGACAATCATGTACCAAATTTTAAATTGCGACCTGTTGTTTGAATACAAGGTTTAGATAGACGGACAGTCAAAGTTTAAATTTGTAGTAAATTACATTTAAACCGCTAAACCGATAGTTTCAAAATTCGAGGGGTATATAGATCTTTATGTGAAGAATCCATTAGTTCTGCAACACAGACCGTTAAACTGACTTCCATTGTCTTGAAAGCCTTGCAAATGAACTTTTTTTCATACTTTTTTTAATTAAACACAAAATTTATATATAAATAAACATAATAAAAATGTTTTCTTAATTTCAACACGAAAATATTTCGCCATAAATATTTACCTTAAATTTTGCAAACAAAAACCAAGTGACTTTTTGCGTTTCGCTGTACATATAATGAAAAAATCAGTATTTTTATCTACATATGAACAACAAGCCTTAAGGTCTAAAAGTCATTGCAATTGTAGAGCTTTTTTTAAATATAATAAAATAAAAAATTAAAAATAGTACATTTTAAACAATCAAAATGTCTGTTAAAACACATTATTTTTTTATCTAGATGTCTAAGTTTGAAATGCATTTAAATAACACAAGCTTTTTTTATTTAAAGACAAACTTTGGCCTGCTTATAACACACTAAAAAAAATACTCATTTCATAAAGTTAAAAAACAAACTCAAGTGTAGGAGTTAAAATTGCATAAAAATGTTAAATAATTTTCATAAGAAAATTTTAAATAAATAAATTATTTTTTTCCATTAAAACAACGAGTTTATTTTATTTATGCGTTAATGTATTAGTCATACATTTATATTTACAAATATAAATATATAAAACTTACCTTATAATTAATAATTATTTGTTTTGAAATTCTGTTTTAAAAGCCAAATTATATCTGTAATTAAAATAAAAAATGCAAAACAAATCAATTAGTTTTCGTTGACAAATGCATATTTTGTTTTAATAATAATTTCAAAATACTTAATTAAAGTGTAACTGGTTGTCTGGTTATTTTATTCATTTATAAGTTTAACATTAATTATTTTAACATCTGCTCAAATTATTTTGCATTTCGGGGAATTTCTTAAATGGCAATTATAAATATTTTTTTTATTGATCTCATAAATAATAAACGACCCACAAGCCGGCCGACCACTTAAGGTTTTTTTTTATTATCGTATAATAATTTTTGTTTTTAATACATGATCACGTCTTTTTTAAGGGAAATAATAAAATCACAAATGATTTCCTTTTCCGTTTTTCAATTGAATGTTTATATTAAATGCAATTAATACATAAAATAACTTTAAAAAGTTTTAAATTATCTTGCACTATGTGTGTAAA
The DNA here is from genome assembly GCF_022045245.1 of Lucilia cuprina. Classification (NCBI taxonomy): domain Eukaryota; kingdom Metazoa; phylum Arthropoda; class Insecta; order Diptera; family Calliphoridae; genus Lucilia; species Lucilia cuprina. The sequence goes on from NC_060954.1 coordinate 43,633,545, forward strand.
TGGTTCAAATATTTAAAGTCTTGAACTTGACTATACTTAATACTACAGACAGTTCGATATCTTTTACTATAGACTGATCTATGGTCTTGACTACAGACTGATCTATAGTCTTGACTGTAGACTGATCTTTACTTGTCTCAACTATAGACAGATCTTGACAGTAGATCTATAGTCTTGACTATAGACTGATCTATAGTCTTGACTATAGACTGATCTATAGTCTTGACTATAGGCTGATCTATAGTCTTGACTATAGACTGATCTATAGTCTTGACTATAGACCGATCTATAGTCTTGACTATAGACTGATCTATAGTCTTGACTATAGACTGATCTATAGTCTTGACTATAGACTGATCTATAGTCTTGACTATAGACTGATCTATAGTCTTGACTATAGACTGATCTATAGTCTTGACTATAGACTGATCTATAGTCTTGACTATAGACTGATCTATAGTCTTGACTATAGACTGATCTATATTCTTGACTATAGACTAATCTATATTCTTGACTATAGACTGATCTACAGTCTTGACTATAGTCTGATCTATAGTCTTGGCTACAGACTGATCTATTGTCTTGACTATAGACTGATCTATAGTCTTAACTATAGACTGATCTATAGTCTTGACTATAGAATGATCTATAGTCTTGACTATATAGTCAAGACCATAGATCATTCTATACTATAGACTGATCTATAGTCTTGACTATAGACTGATCTATAGTCTTGACTATACTATAGACTTATCTATAGTCTTGACTATAACTAATCTATAGTCTTGACTATAGACTGATCTGAAGTCATGACTTTAGACTGATCTATAGTCTTGACTATAGCCTGATTTTTAGTCTTGATTATAGATTGATCTATAGTCTTGACTATAAACTAATCAATAGTTTTGACTATAGACTATTCAATAGACTGATCTATAGTCTTGACTATAGACTGATTTATAGTCTTGGCTATAGACTAATCTGCAGTTTTGACTACAGACTATTCCATAGACTACACTATAGAATGATCTATAGTTTTGACTAGAGACTGATCTATAGTCTTGACTCTCGACAGATCTATTGTCTTGACTATAGATTAATCCGTAGTCTAGACTGAAGATTATTTCGTAGTTTAGACTATAGACTTATCTATAGTCTTGACTATAGACTGATCTATAGTCTTGACTATGGACTGATCTATTGTCTTGACTATAGACTGATCTATAGTCTTGACTATAGACTGATCTTTAGTCTAGACTATAGATTAAACTGCAGTCTTGACTAAAAATTTCATCTTAACTGATCGGTAGTATTTTTGTCCATATACTGTCTTGACTATAGAAAGATCTAGAACTAGATATGGACTAGAAATATCTATAGTTTAACTATAGAATAATCCATAGTCTTGACTATAAACTTTTATATTGTCTTGATTCTAGACTGATCTATAGTCTTGAGTATAGATTAATCTAAAGTCTTGACATACACTGACCCATAGGTTTAACTAATGACTTGTTTATAGTGTTAATTATAGACTGATCTATATTATGAACTGATCTGTTGTCTGTGTAAACAAAAAATATCCTTTAAGTACTTCATTGCTGAAAAAGTTTTAACAGCTGAAATTTTCTTATATTTCATCTGCTTAAACATTTTTTATAAACAAAAAAAAAACATTAAACATTTTTTATCCACAGTCAATTAAATGATAAATTATTTAACAAAATAAATATTGACAATTTTTTAAAAAAAAAGCTTACAAAAAAGTCATTTCAGCTGGAAAGATCAATTTAAGCTTACTAACAGCAAACAACTGCTGCTGTTGCTTATAGACTACAGCAAAAGCCAATAATAATAAGCACACCTTTATTATTTTGTATGATTAAATATTTTAAAGTTTATTAAACAAATACTTAATGTATGAGTAAATTTTTTTTTAATAAATTTCAATTAACTGGCAACTTAAATACATAGTTTAAATAAAAATCAACCATTGTATTTAATCAGACAAGTTTGCCTAAATACTTCTGCCATGACATAAAGTTGAAACGAAAAAAAATCTAAACAAGTTTTTTTTTTTTTTTTTTGCCTAGTGTTTGGGAATTTAGTTAATCCTTTTGTTTCAACATGAAATTGACAAGCTGAAATGACCTTTAAAACAGCTGGAAGTCCCTCAATATTTTGGCTGCTCTACCAAAATAAAAAAATATTTCAATTTTCTTGTTGTATGTAATCATTTGTATTCTTTATACCTCTTAACGGCTTTTTTACTTATTTATTTTTTCGAATTTTTGCGTAATTTGATCATTGACTATAAAGACTTTGACATGACTCATCATAATCATATGATACTTGAATGTGAAATGTTTACAACATTTTTTGAAATTAACTAAAAAAATTAAATTAAACACTTTTTTGGGCAAATGTGTTAATTTGGCAGAAACTTAAGACTGATCTATAGTTTTGACTATATACTGAATAGTCTACACTGATCTATAGTTTTGACTATAGGCTGATCTATAGTCTTGACTATAGACTGATCTATAGTCTTGACTATAGACTGATCTATAGTCTTGACTATAGACTGATCTATAGTCTTGACTATAGACTGATCTATAGTCTTGACTATAGACTGATCTATAGTCTTAACTATAGACTGATCTATAGTCTTGACTATAAACTGATCTATAGTCTTGACTATAAACTGATCTATAGTCTTGACTATAGACTGATCTATAGTCTTGACTATAGTCTGATCTATATTCTTGACTATAGACAGATCTATAGTCTTAACTACAGACAGATCTATAGTCTTGATTATAGTGTGATCTATAGTATTGACTATAGACTGATCAATATTCTTGACTATAGACTGATCTATAGTCTTGACTATAAACTGTTCTATAGTCTTGCTTAAGACTGGTCTATAGTCTTGACTATAAACTGATCTATAGTCTTGACTATAAATTGATCTATAGTTTTGACTATAGACTGATATATAGTCTTGACTATAGACTGATCTATAGTCTTGACTATAGACTGATCTATAGTCTTGACTATAGACTGATCTATAGTCTTCCCTATAGACTGATCTATAGTCTTGACTATAGACTGATCTAAATTCTTAACTATAGACAGATCTATAGTCTTGACCATAGACTGATCTACAATCTTGATTATAGACTGATCTCTAGTCTTGATTATAAACTGATCTATATTCTTGACTATAGACTTAACTATAGTCTTGACTATATACTGATCTGTAGTCTGGGCTATAGACTGATCCATAGTCTGGCCTATAGACTGATATAAAGTCTTGACTATATATAGAACAGAGCTGTAGTCTTGAATGTAAACTGAGCTTAAATCTAAATTTGTAATATGGATTGTAAACTGATTTATAATCCTCAATATATACCGATCCATAGTCTCGGTATATATTGAGGATCAATAAGTTCAAAAAGTATATATTCAAAGTGTAAAAACATTCGTGAAAATGAGTCTATCGGATTAATCCACAGTACAAAACATCCTTTAGCTAAGAGGATATAAATTAATTTTTTTTTTTTTTGATCTGTGATACTTGAATCACTAATTTCGAAATCTAACATTTTAAAGCCTAAACTCGATAACAAAAAAGCTTTTTTAGCTTACAAAGCCATTGTACACTCTATATGTCAAAACAATTTTTCTGTTTGTATTGAAAACAAAAAAAATCAATTTAAAATCATTGAATACAGGTACTTAACTTTAAGACAATAAACATTACAACATTTTACTGATAAAAATAGCCATAGAAAATATATATATTTTCTTTATACTAAATAGATTTCAAACTAAGCTGCAGTTTTTTGTTGTTGCATTTCGTATTGTTTAAACAAAGAAATAAGTATTAAAAGCTTAAATTTGTTATAAATATTGAATGACAAGTAAATATTGAAAAGAACTAAGACACAAATGAAAACAAAAAAAAAAAAAAAAAACAGCTTATAAACGAACAAAAGAAGCAAAAATTTCCATTATCTAACAAAAAAAAAAACAACTTTATTTATAAACATATACTCATATTTAAATAAAGATATATAAACAATGAACAAAAAATAAAAACTAGATAAAAAAATAATTACTAAGAACTAAAAGAAAATTGTATAAATCGATTTAATAAACAATAGAAAAAAATTTGAAACATCGGAAATGTTGAAAGTTTAAAATAAATTTGGTAATAAGCTTAATGAAAGCTTTCACCTTTAAACTATTAAATAATACTTCCTGTTGATTTTAAAAGTAGTTGAAAAAGATTTGCATCTAAAACTCCAAAAAAATTATATTAAATTTATTTATTTATTTCTGTCACTTTTTTATTTTACCACTAGACAGTTTTAATTAAACAATAGTTTTGTGACTTATAAAGTCGTTAAACTTTAGCTGCAGCTTTAAAATAATATTTTATTTTTTTAAGGTTTTCAAATCAACGTTAAGCTTTGGTTTTTTATGTCAAACTGTCATATGATTAACTAAATACAATTGTCAACAGTTTTTTTCTCTATTCATTTAATTTTTGCTTAAAGGGGCATATTTTTCAAAATATATATTTTTTTATAATTTGGTTTAATATTGAACACCATCTAGTGTTTCTTTTTTTATATATTTTTTTAACACCGTGCTTATGGACACGTTAAATTGTAAAAATAAAACTAAATTTCAATTTTACAGATTTTAGAAATATATTGTCAAAAGCTGCAGTCGTGTTGGTTAACGCATACACAATGTTGCTCTTACGTGCGTTTCAAAACATAAAGTCCATTTAAGCCGGTTTCTTTTGTTGCATAGCAACAATAACAAACAATATGTATGTTTTCTGTAAAGAATAAAGGTATAAAGTTATGAAGTTTGTTAATAATTTAACGATCACACTATTTGTTTAAATAGTCTAATCTTTAGTGTTGAACAAAACCGGGTTTTCTAATCTAATCCGTAACAAACCTTTATTCCGCAACAAACCATACCACAGAAGTATATGCATGGGATGTTTTAGTATAGTCGATCTAGCTTTATTTACTTGTCTATCTGACATTGGTCCGTTTTACCAGATTTTACTTAATTTTTTGTCAATATTTAAACGTTGACATACTATGTTCGCTCCACAGTGGCACCAAGTTCAAATATATTACTAACTTTAAAAACCATGATGACATAGAGATGTCCGTACGTCCGTCTATGTAAACCGTGTAATCAAACTACAGTTCGCAATTTAAGCTAATTCAATGAAATTTGTTACATGATCTTTTATTATCTCAAGGAGAAAGCCTATTCAAAATTGTTAAGATCGGTCCATGATTTCACCTAGCCCCATCGATCCATTATTTCACCTTGCCCCCATACAACTGAACCCGCCGAATAGGGCTTTTAAGTTCATAATTGCGTTTATTACACTCGTACTTACTATGTTTTCTGCAGACAGGGGCTACAACTGACACAACATCACGTTGAGTTGATGTGTGTTCCAGGACATGTGGGCATAAACGACCCTATACAAATTGATAGATGAATGGACTTGTAGAATATCAAGACTGCTCTGACCCACTCTGACAACAGATAGGACTAGGACTCTCTTGTCTCTTAGTAAAAACTCGAACGGAACGTATGGGATACTCAAATTATAGCTACTGTAGAAGTTGATTAGACGAAAATGAAGTGTAATCGGTGCAACACCTTCTATGTGACTATCCAGAATTACAAGAGCTCAGACTACTCTATTTTGTTAGAGTTATTTTTCATTATCTAGACTGTCTCAGAGATGCGTCACTAATAACCATGAGCGATTTTATTAAAAACACCGGTTGGTTTATACGATCTCAATATTAGGGAATGGTAATTCTATGAGACACAAGGTCTCCGAGTGAACTCGCTTGCTAGAGTGCAACCCATATAACCTAACCTGGCATTGGCTCAGGGACAATGTTAAGCAGATTGATGTTTTCTATGCTTTTCAGATATTCGTGACGAATCATATTTGCAGCTTCATACCTTTATTGCGTTTCTATGTGGGTAAATTTAGTCTTATCAGGTCATATCTGATGAAGAACTCAGATATGATTTTCTTTGTATATCAGATACTGTATCAGATTTTCTTTGTATATCCAAGCTACTTTTTCTGATGTTTTAAATGAATCATTCACTAGAGTTGGAAAAAAAGGGTAATGTCTGGAGGACCAAATGTCAATATTGACCAAATGTCTATACAACCAAGTGATTGCAGGTTTTTCCCCTCGAAAAGCTGCTATCAGTCCGCAATAATTCGACCCTCAGGTTGATTGCGGTAAAGCGTTGGTGATAACACATATATATGCCATGATCTTGATATTTGCTCATTGATCATAGTTCCTCTTCAATCTTGAGATCGATTTTTTAGAACATTATAATTTAACATCAAAAGTGTGGAGTTGATGATCGCAAAGGATTTAGTGCTGACATAAGGTACTAATTAAATCGAGATCACATTATTGCTCTGTTTTTTTAACTCCAGGGTAAACGTAATCTTCACAATTCCTTATATTGGCCTTTTACAGTTGCTGGGATCGAGTGATCTGTACTAGTACTAATTATAAGATCTTAGTCACTTAGGAAGTCTTTTTTTGTTGACTGATTTTACGCATATGTTTAATCTTTAAATTCTTCACTGTTTTCGTCTGATTTATGCTTTTTCTAATTAGTCTGCTAATTCTTGTAGCAGGGACGGCTACCAAATCCGGGTAGCCATGATAACAGTACAAAGAGAGAAAACCCAATATAAAAAGTACCGAAATTGATACAATCCTTTAACAATAGTGAGCAGGGACGGTTATCAAAGCCGGTTAGCCGTGATAACAGTACACAGAGGGAAAACCCAATAGAAAAGTACCGAAATTAATACAGTCCCATGACAATAGTGAGCTTACCACGTATGTTAACATTAAGATAACGAATGTGTATAAATTGTTGATTTCGACAACGAATTGTTGCAATTTCAAACTTCGTTACGTTATCTGACAACATAGTGTTGTCGTATGTATGTATGTATATAATTTGACAGTGGATGTTATTGTAAAATTATAAACACTTTGTTGACAATTTGGTACCAGTCGTGTATAATTTGAAACCGTTTTTTCCTCTTTGTATAGTTTTAAAGTCAAGGCTACATGTTTGCCTTCATCTGAGTGCTCACTTTACCCCTGTAAGTTCTAGCAGGCAATAGAATAGTTTTTTCCATTACACATTTTAATAAGAAAAAAACTCTTCCTAGTTTTAAAATCAGATTACTTACTCCATATATATAACTAATATTCTTTTTATTAACTCCCACCCAATTTACTAACGCATTCAATGCTAATTACTTAATTAATGCTGGCACCTAATGTCGGATACTAGAAGCAACTAATTAGATTTTTTAATTCAATCACTTTGCATACTTTAACATAAATCAATTTCAATTTAAAATCAATACTATTTTAAATTAACAATATTTATATACATAGACAAAAAATACATACGTTCCTTGTAACTAACATTATTTCACTTTAATTAAGTTTATTCACTTAATTAAATCAATTAATAGAAAACTAAAGGCCTTTCAACGCTTACACTACTCACTGTACGGCCGTTCGTCGTAGTGATTTGTTTTAATTTTACACGACATGCAACTACAAACTATTGTTTAAACTAAATATAAGTTTTGGTTTTGTAATAAATTATAAATTTGTTATTAATTTGTAAAGTAAACTTTGCTATAAATTACTATGAAAGTTTAAAAGAAAAACAAATTCTCTGGCGTATAGTAAGAAATAATTGTATTGTGTAATTAGTGGGGAAAAAATAAATGTGTGAAAATCAAGACAATAAATAGTTTTACGTGTGGAAGTTTTTAAAGTGGAAATATATATGAATTGTAATTTATATTAATAACCTTTTGGCATTTTGTGTAATATGATGATTTGAACCAACTATTCTACAGTCCTTATAAAAGTAAGTCCTAAATGTAAAGGAACGCACAATAGACCCGATAGTAGGCCTAGGTTTGTTACTTCGTATTTGATGATCCTCCCATCGACATAACCTAAAACAAACCTATAGGACTATAGTCCTAACTGTTCAGAAATTACATTCGAAATTATAAAGAAAATGGGGTAATATTTGAAAATATTATAATATTACTCCGACTGTTTTTCGCAAGGTAACCGGTTTCTAGCGGCTCTAGAGCTTAGATCAAATGCACTTTTAAGATGCACTGCATTTATTAAATTCAGAGAGATTCCGAGATTTTTACTTATTTCAGGGTTCAAAAGTGAGCTTACTACGTTCGTTAACATTCAGAGAACAGATGCATCGTTGTAACTTCGACAACGAATCGTTGTTATTACGACAACGAATCGTTGTTATTACGACAACGCAAATTTCTTTCTATGTCGTCTTTCAATCGTGTATTTTTTTCACTCACACTCTCAACGTGTTTCAACAAAGGGATCTGGTAGAGAGGAACCATTTCTAGCTAGGATTAACCGACCACCAATAAAAGATCCTATTTCTGAAAACGGATGCATCGTTGGAGCTTATACAACGAATCGTTGTTATTTCGACAACGCAAATTTCATTTTATGTCGTCTTTTAATCCTCTAGTTTTTTCACTCACGCTCTCAACGTCTTTCAAAAAGGGATCTGGTAGAGAGAGACCATTTCTAGCTAGGTTAGAAATGACCACTAATATAAGACGATATTTTCAGAAAGCACGAGCTTAATTTAAGGCCGCACATACACAGAAGTAACAACCGGTAATAAATTATCAAAATTGATACAATCTGTTATCAAAAGTTTGTTTACTACGTTTGTTAACTTTTAGAGAACGAATGCATCGTTGTAACTTCGACAACGAATCGTTGTTATTTCGACAACGCAATTTTTTTGTCCTTCAATCGTCCAGTTTTTTCACTCTCAACATCTTTCAAAACCATTTCTAGTTAGGATAGAACTGACCACCATTATAAGATCCTAGTTACGAAAAGCAAGAGATTAATATAAAGCTGCACATACATTGAGGGAAAACCAGGGAAAAAAGTACTGAAATTGTTACAATCTGTTATCTGCTATACAATTTGTTATCAACGTTTGTTGACATTCAGAGAATGGATGTGTATAAAATATAAATAACAGTTATAATTTTGACAACCATCGTTTTAGTTTTAACAATACATCGTTGTTAATGCAACAACGTATTGTTGTCATTTCGATTAAACTTTGTGTCGCTTTGGCAATGCATCGTTGTTACTAATATGGTCAACGACTAGTTATTCTTTCGACAACGTAAATTTCTAGTCATTTTTGTTGACTTAATAACGTCGTCTATTTTTTATATTTTCATTTCTAATTTAAGAACTATTAGTACATATTTTGACAACGGATGTTATTGACACTTTATAAACACTTTGATGTTAATTTGGTTAAATCGTTTAAAAAAACAACAATCTATTTTTTTACACATAATTCATACAAATTTTACTCTCAACAAAACTACAATAATGAATTCATTCAATTCAGTTTAAATTTGTTTTTACTAATGTTATAAACTCGATTCTGTTATTGTTTTAATTTTGTTCAAAACTTTGTATTTTAACAAAATAATTTAAAACAGATTTTAACATTAAACGTGCTCCAAAAAAAAAAAAAAAAAACAGATTTGTTTAAACTGACTGCCAATGAAAAAAGATTAGATTTAAATCCATGACTTTAAAACTTTAAATTGTGCTTAGCAATAAGTCTAATCCTATTTTTTATATAATTTAAAAGAACACCTCTATTATACATACGTTTAAATAAGATTATACTTTTATTATACTTTTATGTGCTTGATGTTTTTTCTGTTTATTTCAATATTAATTTACTAATCAAAATGCATTTCACATTATTAATTCAAAGTATTTGTTTGTTATTTAAAAATTTACCGCCACTTAAGTAGATTTTCATGTAAATATTATTAGAAACAAATTAGCATAACTATTGCTTTTCAAACAGATAGTCTATTTATATAACATTGTTAATTTTTTTCTTAAAAACTACTTAACAATGTCCCACCTTTCGTCTTACTAACAGCAGATTAAAATTATTATGATAATTCAATGAATAATTGTATATTCATTATAAATATGAAACATTTCATTTCTTGAATGAACCTCAATATCTCTTCGAAACAATATAGTACAATCAATGACAAAGTTCATAGTAAAAACGATAAACTTACATTAATGAAATATCTATTAGATATATTCCACATTTTCGTTAAACCAACAAAATGTGTCATTAAATAAACGAAATAGTTATTTCACATTAGCCATTTTTTTATTAAGTGTTTAAACTTTGCCAAATGTTTATAAATAAAACCCTTAAATTCTTTAACAAACAATTAACAAAATATTACTGATCCGTAAAAGAATATCTCATATATTCCTTCTAACTTGATGCATAAACTTCTTAGAAATATTTAACTCTGAAAAACTCCAAAGTACAAACCAGTACCTGGTACTTATAATAAGCTCGTTTAAAGTACATTTTATAAACCATAATTTTTTGCCCTGTCAATAACACTTTAAAAAGTGTTTAATAGTCTTAAACTCATGTAATTTTCCTCACTAAACATTTCATGTTTTTATAACTTTTAAGTTATTATTTTTTGTTTTTCTTCACATATTTTTATTTCGACTTACGACATTTGACCAAAAGTAAAAAAAAACCGAACAAGATGACACAACCGGTTTTTATATTTTGAAAAAAAAAGTTTAAAATTTTAAAACATGTAGTTCGTGTAGAACTAACTTAAAAATTTAGCCACAACCTACATTAAAAGAAAAAACGAAACAAAAATTTATTTAACAGCTGCAAAATTTTGTACTTTTGTCCATTTATTACAAGAAAAGCGGAAGACAGGCTGCTGGTTTCTTAAGGTTTTGCAATAAAACTGGCAGACAGACGGACGGACAGTCTCAAAAATATACATAATTTAACTTGAAGCAAAAGAACTGAAATGAACCTGAACTTTAGTAAAATGACGAAAAAAGAAGAAGAAAAAACTTAAAAATACCAGTTATTATGAGGGACGAGTATTATATTAAAGAAATGTATGATGACCAATAAAACTTAAACTGAAATGTACTTGTTCCTTTTAACTTAAAGAAAATAATGTTTAAACGTTTTTTAGTTACTTAACTTAAAAATGGGAAGGCATGCTAAGTATCAATTGTGCAATTGTTGTAAAGTGGTCAGTTGTAGAACAGTGCTAGAACTAAACTAGAACTGAACTGAACTAAAACTGAACTAGAACTGAACTAGAACTGAACTAGAACTGAACTAGAACTGAACTAGAACTGAACTAGAACTGAACTAGAACTGAACTAGAACTGAACTAGAACTGAACTAGAACTGAACTAGAACTGAACTAGAACTGAACTAGAACTGAACTAGAACTGAACTAGAACTGAACTAGAACTGAACTAGAACTAAACTAGAACTAAACTAGAACTGAACTAGAAGTGAATTAGAACTGACCTGAAAGTAAACTAGAACTGATCTTGAACTAGAGCTGAATTTAACTTAAGCTTTAGTAGAACCAAACTATATGATCAGATATGCCATGTGTCTTCCGTACAGATAAAAAAGCTTATGGAATTATTCGAGAATTAAATTTTTTTTAATTGTAATATTTGTTTAATTTCGAAAATATTTTCCAAAATTAATGGAAATTTTTTGTTTACTTTGTTGCCTAGTAAATTTGTTGGCTCGAAATCTATTTATCAATATTATCTATCAAAATATTCATCAATAAGTAGGTATATAATTCAATTTACTATATCTAAATAACACTTTAGTTACGTGTAATATTTCGCATATTAAAAATATATGATAGAACATTTTAATCTTGACGTTTGAATGAAATAATAAAATCTTTCTACACCATTTCTAGTTGAAATGTAGAAGAATTCAAAAAAAGTCTTTAAATTTATATAGTTTTCTTTTTTTTATATAAAAAGAACATTTTAATAAAAAAGCCTCCCACTATAAATAAATATTATATATTTAGTGTCAATATTTGTAGAAATACGAATAAACCTGCAGTTATTATGTATAAAGTTAAAATATTATTCAACGCTTAACTGCATTTAAATGTGTCATGTGACGTCAATTGATTTGCATTCTTTGTGTCATGACTACTAATGACATGTAATCGCTGATGGGATTTAATAAATTGCAAACACTTATGTAAGATAAAAGAGGACACTAAATGTCTACGAGAATTGATACTTTAAACATACTTAATAACTATGTAGTATATGAAAACATTTTAGAAAATATATAGAGAACTTTTTCAGTTATTTTTAATACAAATTGATGCTGGTATGACGATTAACTTTTGAAATTTCAGTTCTATATTTTGCACTATTTCCCGAAATGTTTTTATATTGAAAAATATCGCACCTTGTCGTATTCTTTTTATACCAAAAACTTGTTAAATGGCCACTGGCCACTTCTCAGACTAGCATATTATGTAGTCCTAGCATATACATATAATGGACCATAAGTATGAAAAGTTAATAGGAATAGTATGGCACCATATCTTGGCAAGTTCTTCAAGTACTTTCTCAACAAATTCATCATTGAATAGAATGATTTAATCTTTAAAGTGATTCAATAAAGAGAATATCTGAATAGACCAAAAAATTGTATTTAAAGTTCAAAGTGTTCATAATGATTCAAAAACATTCGTTGTCAAAGTATATATGGATAGTTCTCAAATTAGTAACAAATATATAAAAATAGACGACATTATTAAATCAACAAAAGTTCGCGTTCTCGAAATGAGAACTATTCGTTGTCGAAGTTGAAACAAACCATTCCTAAAGCTACACAAAGCATAATCTAAATGACAACAATACGTTGTTACAATAATAACGATGCATTGTCAAAATTTCAATAGTGGTTGTCAAAAGGATAACTGGATGTTACTGGGTGTTATACAAATCCATTGTCTAAATGCTAACAAACGTGGTAAGCTCATTTTTGACACCGGATTGTATCGGTACTTTTCTAGCTGTTTTTTTCTCTATGTGTAGTTATCGTGGGATAGGACTTCGGAGAGATTCCGTTGGGATATTGTTTGGGCTTCTTTGAGATTCAGAAAACGAAGTTGGGATCTTGTTTGGGCTTCGTAAAGCAAAGGTAAAGATGATTTAGCTCATAAAATAAATGAACTAAATCAAGTTGATGCAACCATTATGGTGTGCAAGTTATGTAGAATGTCTGTCTGTCAGAGTTTTGCTCAGGGCCTCAAAATAGGTATAATACATAAGACATCACTTTAGATAACAAAACGTTGATTAGGGCCACAAAGATCCTATTTATAGAGAAGGGCAAGAAGCCTAGTCTGTGACAACTATAAATTAAATTCATAAAGTCTATGAAGAACATACACCACTGTGCAATGTAATAAACAGATTTGTGATTAATTTTAACCCAAACCACTAATACGTACATCACGTTTTAATCTCAAAACAGTAGACAATCATTCAATTCAAAAAATATTGAAATTCCAAAAAAAAAAATATGATGAAATATCAAACTCAGGTAGCTTTACCTTGGGAGAGGATTAAGATTTTAACAAAACATTTAAATACTTAAAAAATAAGAAAACAATACAATTCCAAAGTATTAACAGAAACTCTATAGAGATTTTCTAAAATTTAACACAATTAGAAGAAGTAATAGAGTTACAAGCAAATATTAAATAAATATATTTTTAGCCTAAGAAATTCTTAAGTATTTTTGAGTTTAAGGTTAAGTTCCTGTTAAACAGGAAGTGCACTCATTTCACACTTAAACAAATTTACACATACTGTAGCTAGCATCTGCACAGTTAGTTGGAATACTTTTGAAAACAGCAGGTAGTTTCTAAATTTTTTCCTAAAGATTTTGTGTTAAAATAGCTAAACATATGTTTAGTTAGTCGTTCAACACATGTCGTTAAAGAATTTACTTCGAAAAAATCCCCTCTTTTTTTTCTACAAAAGAAAATTCTTCTTAATTCTTGTCAATATCAATGGGAATTTTTATTTATTAGTAAAAATACTATGACAATAAACAATCATAAAAATTCAATTTAGTTTTGAGTTCGTTGAGTTACGATTCAAAAATACACAAAATCGTTTCATATTTCAGGGTTATATGATAATTTTTATTCATATTTCAACAATTTTTTTGTTTAAATTTTTAACTTAAAATACTTTTATACTTGAGTATATCTTTACGCTACTATTAAAGCAACATATATATATAGTTTTTTTTAAAAAAGGTTATCTTTCTTTAAATTTATGAAAATTTTAAAAGTTTATTGACTTTATAATCAATACTTAAGTGTTTATATTTTAATAAGTATTAAATTTTAGTTATTGAAAACTTTTTCTAGTTAATTTGTCTCTTTATTACTTTAAATGCCTATTTTTTTCTTATTTGCTCTCAAAATTAAATAAATAACATTTAGAATAGGTTTTAAAATTAAAACCCTTTTTTCTTTGTTTTAACTTCTATAGATTATGTTTATTTTTATGGGTAATATAAACAACTATTTTGGTATTTTATAGTTGAAATATTCAAAATCTTATAAAATCTATTATTTTGATCATTGTAATTTAAAACCTAAACAATAACAAAAGTTTTTGTGGGAGATAAGAAACTTAAAACCTTTTTAATCTTAAATTTGTTTAAAGTTCGAGAAAATTTCAATTGAACTAGAACTGAACAAGAACTAGAACTGAACTAGAACTGAACTAGAACTAGAACTGAACTAGAACTAGAACTGAACTAGAACTGAACTAGAACTGAACTAGAACTGAACTAGAACTGAACTAGAACTGAACTAGAACTGAACTAGAACTGAACTAGAACTGAACTAGAACTGAACTAGAACTGAACTAGAACTGATATAGTAATGGATTTTGGAAATAGTGCTACATATAAAAACACTTAAAGCGGTATGTGTGTGATGATTTCGATTATTTAACAACAAATTTTATTGGCTTCACACGCAATTCGATTTATTGCAAATATTGACTTAAAAAAATAAATTACCTTTTATTTTTATTAAAAAATCATGATTTCGAAAGGGTGTGTCATTGGACTTTAACTTTTGATAAATTATTATAAAAATATATATTTATAAAAAATTAGCCAGTTACACCAACTTTATAATTAAACATAAACTTACATACTGTTTAAATAATTTAGAATTTGAAACATACCTGTAATGAGAATAAAAAAAATAGTTAAATTAATAAAAGTTGTATTAGAAATTTAAAAATTATAAATAAAAATAAAACAAGACAAATTCTTGGAATTTTCTTGAACTAATTTAATTTTTAATATTAAATAATTAAGATGTGCTATTTCTTTATTCCTAACTGCGCCTTATATAAATGTAGGTTTCTCCGGAAATTATTACCCAAACATTTTTCCGCAATTAAAAACTCTGATCAATAATTTCAACATTTAATTTAAAATAAAAGGTGTTGCGAATATATATTTTTCCATTATATTGTCTGCTGCCAATTAAAATGTGAAATTATTCTCAGTTGTTGTAATTCAATTAATTTGTTTATTACATATAGTATTTTTATTCTGAGTGTGTGTACGTGTGTGAGTTTTGTTTTTGTAATTGCCAATTTACCATATGGAAGATATTTATAATTGTAATATACTTTCATTGTTTTGATTTTTTTTAAATATTAACAACTTATAAATTTAATATAAAAATGTCAAGCTTCATTGATATATTTCAGGGTTAAGGTGAACAAAAAACATGTATGCATATGTACACTTTTTTACGTTTTTACAAAAAATATATTTATTTATCTTTTTTGTTTTGTTTTTAATATGAAATATTAAATATTTTTATTAAAATTTTTGCTATAATGTTTTTAGAAAATTGTTATATTTCAGAAAAATGTTTTAAACTTGTTTTAAAATTTCTAGTTTTCAAGAGAGAATAAGTAGAACTACTTTCGTTTTTTTAATGTTACAGTTCTATCGCACAGTGGTTCTAAAACTTGAAAATTTTTTAAAGAATTTTAATATAGACTAAACTAGACCATAGTCTAGAGTTTATGCTAGACTACAGTTCAGCTATAGGCTAAAATATTTGTCAGTTTAGTTCAAGTTTAGACTTTAGCCCAGACTATAGGTTAGGCTATACTTTTAACTAGACTTTAGTCCAGACAATAGACCATAGTCCAGACTTTTGACTTGTCTATAATCAATAATATTTACTTGACTATAATCAAGACTATCGACTAGACTAGACCATAGTCCAGACTTGTCCATAATCCAGCCCATAGGCGTGACTATAATCCAGACTATTGAATAGGACTATAGGTCCAGACTATGGACTTGACTAAAAACATACTATAGACTAGATTAGACCTTAGAACAGACTATAAACTAGACTGAACTATAGTCCAGATTATAGACAGCACTATAGTCCAAATTATAGTCCAGCCCAGTCCAGTGTATTATGACTAGACTATTGTCCAGACTTTAGACTATGCTATAGTTCGGACTATAGACAAGACTGCACTATAGTCAGGTTATAGGTTGGACTATATATAGTAGACTATTGTCCAGATTATAGATTAAACTATAGTCCATACTATAGACGAAAAAAGACTTAAGGCAAGACTAATGACTTTATTATAAACTAAACTAAATCCAGTCTATCGACTAGACTAGAACCTAGTCCAGACTGTAGTCGAGACTACAGTAAATACTATAGACTAGATTCTAGTCTAGGTTATAGGGACCATATCCTCATTATAGAGTCCAGACTAAAGCACTAACTAGAATATAATCCGGACTATAGTCTAGTCCAGATTATAGATTAGGCTATAGTCGAGATTATTGACTAGATTAAACTATAGTCCAGATTATTGACTAGACTGGACTATAGTCCAGGCTATTGACTAATCTGAACTATAGTTCAAATTTTAGACTAGCATTTTGTCCAGACCTTAGTCTAGACTATAGACCAGGCTATTGACTAGTCTGAACTATAGTTCTGATTTTAGACTAGTATTTTGTCCAGACCTTAGACTAGACTTTGTCCAGACAATAGAACATACCATAGACTAGACTACTGTGCGGGATATAGTCTACACAATAAACTATATATACTTGTTTCAAACGATTTTAAATTCAAAGAAACAAAATTTGCCGATCAATTAAAATCAATAAATTTTTTGTAAAAATTTTATTTGAAATTGTTTATAGTTTTTGTTATTTGCCTTAATTAAACTTCCATGGAAAAGACAAAAAATAGTATTAAGTACTTAAGAATTCTTAAAGTGTTTCCATTACTTTAAGAATTTTTAAAAATATACATAAAAAAATATTTCAATATTTTTGGGTAAAGTACTATATCATTTTTTAGGACAGTTTTGAATTTTTTTTTTTAAATTTTCTCTATAATTGTTTGGTAAATTTATCGATTATACATTATTATCAACCATTTTTTTAATAAAATTTTATTTATTTATATTTGATTTCATTTTATGACTGTATTTTGCTGCCGTTTAAATTTAACTGCTTACGCATGTGTTTTCAATTTTTTTAACATGAGCTCAATATTTAAATGAAACTGTTTGAAATAAAAAGCAAAAAAAAAAAAAAAACAAAACAAATTTTGTATGCAAGACTTAAAAAAATAATGATAATTTTGCTAAAATGATTGTTAACACAAAAAGCACTTAAAAAGTTTAAACACTGGGTAAATTTATAATACAGTCGTGAATGAGATGTAGTTGAAAATCAACTAGAAATGAATACATATTGTTGTTAACGCTTCGAAAATTTAATAAATTATTTGAAATAAAGTAAAAAGAGAAAGGTTGATGTAGTGATTTAAGATTCAATGAAAGAAAGTGAACATTTTAACTAAAAGTTAGAGTTAGTTAAATTTTTTTGTATGAAAACGAAATGAGTTAATGACACTAGTTCTAGAACCGATCTATTATTATATATGCTATACATCTGCTTATAATTATTCCCCACACTGTCATGTGGACTACAATCGGAATAATTTTCTCTGCAATAACTAGATTATTAGTCGAACTATAGTCTAAACAATAGTGTAAACTATAGTCGATACAAAAGTCTGAACTATAAGGAGTGAGATCGAAAAATTCTTAACACACGTTTTTCATTACATTTTTCAACCAAAGTATTATTTGATTTTTTTTTTTGATCAAGTTACCTTTGGAAAACATGTCAGTTATTATGTGTAATGTCAATTATATTAATTTTTTTGTTAATCTGATTAAAATGAGTGACCAGAAAAAAGTGCGTACTGAAATTATTAAATATTTTCAACTAAACCCAACTTGGTCTTACAAAAAGTTGGCCAAGCATACAAAGGTCTGCCGTCAAACTGTTTCCAATGTTATTAAACAGTACCGGGAGAACTTGTCAGTTGATAGAAAACCTGGTTCAGGTAGAAGGAATGGTCCACATGATGTTTCTAAAGCCAAAAAAATAGAACGCATTTTCAAAAGAGCTCCCAATACATCCGGTAGGAAAGCAGCTCGGTTAGCTCAGTGCTCGGACTATTTGGTACGAAAAGTTAAAGCTAATGCAGGTTTAAAAACATACAAGGCTCAAAAAGTTCCTGACAGGAACGCTGCTAAAAATTTAGAGGCCAAAAACAGAGCACAGAAATTTAAGTCAAGTTTTATAAAAAAAATATTCTTGCTGCATAATGGATAACGAAACGTATGTTCTGGCAGATTTTTCGCAACTTCCAGGTCAAAAGTTTTATGTTGCTGATGCTCGAGGGAATGTTGAAGAAAAGTTTAGGACCCAAAAGCAGACAAAATTTCCCAGAAAGTTCTTGGTATGGCAAGCAATATGCAGTTGCGGCAAAAGAAGCCACTCATTTGTTACAACGGCCTCTATAAATACCGAAATTTACATCAAGGAATGTTTACAAAAAAGGCTGCTTCCATTCATAAGACTTCATAATGTTCCACTTATTTTTGGCCTGACTTGGCATCCTGTCACTATGGTAAACAATCCCTTGAGTGGTACAAGAACAATAATGTGGTATTTGTACCAAGAGAGGCAAATCCTCCAAACTGCTCGGAGCTAAGGCCAGTGGAGAGATATTGGGCTCTTGTTAAAAGAGAATTGAAGAGTACAAAAAAGGTGTCCAAAAGTGTGGTAGATTTTAAACGGAGATGGACTACATGTTCGAGCAAAGTGACAGAAAGCACTATAAAAACGTTAATGGAAGGGTTTCCGAAAAGGGTTCAAAATTTCATCACTAGTGATTAAAACTATAAAAATATTTTTTTTTTGTAAATTGTAATAATAATTTGAATCAAATAAAAAAAAATAAAGCTGTAAGTTTAGTGGTTTCTTTTTTATAAACATATATGTATGTTAAGAATTTTTCGATCTCACTCCTTAGTTTAGACTATAATGAGGACTATAGCATGAAATATTGCCTGAAATGTTGTATGAATATTAATCTGAACTATAGTATGACCTATAGTCTGGACTATAGTATGAATTATAGGCTGGACTATAGACTGAACTTTAGCCTAAACTATCTGGGCTTTAGTATGAACTATAGTTGAAGTTATAGTCTTGTCTAAAATGCATTTTAAAGTAACAATTGTCTAGTCTCTAGTCTGGGCTCTATTCTAGTCTATAGTCTGATATAGTGTTGTCCATTGTCCGGAATATAGTCTAGTCTATAGTCTGCACTAGGTTCTGGTCTGTAGTCTGGATTTAAGTTTGGATATTAGTGTTTTTATAGTCTGGACTATATTGTGGTCTGGACTATAGTTCACAGTCTATAAACTGGACTGAAGTTTACAGTCTGTACAATAGTCAAGTCTATAGACTGGCCCTTAGACTAGTCTGGACCATAGTCTAGTTTATAGTCTTTAAATTAGTCTAATCTATAGTTTGGACTTAAGTATAATTATTAGTCTGGACTTTAGTCTAATCTATAGTTTCGACTTGTATATAGACTGAACTATAGTCTCGATTATAGTCTGTACTATAGTCTAGGCTATAGTCTAGTCTATAGTTTGGACTATAATCTAGTCTATAGTTTAGACTATATACTATATATTAATAGACTGTGAACTGTAGTCTATAGTTTAAACTACAGTCTAGTCTATAGATTAGTTTAGGCTATAGTCCAGTCTGTAGTCTGGTATATATACTAGTCTATAGTCTAGCCTATAGTGTAGTCCATAGTTTGGAATGTACTCGAGGCTATAGTCTGAACTATGTTCTAGTCTGTAGTTTGGTCTTAAGTGTAGTAAATAGTTGGGATGTTAGTCTAGTTATAGTCCGTTTTACAGTTCTGAGTTTTGACTGAAGTCTGGATTATATTGTAGCCAATATTCTGGAATAAGCTGGACTATAGTCTGAGCTATAGCCAAAACTATATTATGAGCTATAGCCTGAACTATAGTTAAAGCTATAGTCTTGTCTATAATGTAGTCTATAGTCAAGAGTGGAGTATAGTTTGGAATGTAGACTGGGCTATAGTCTAGTCTAAAGTCTACACTATATTCTAGTCCATAGTCTGGGCTATAGTGTAGTCAATAGTTTGGCCTTCAATATAATTTATAGTCTTTTGTTTATTGTTTATAGTCTGGACTATAGTCTAGTTCTTAGTCTGGACTATAGTCAGTTTGCATTTTTCACTAAAGTCTGGAATATATTTTACCCTATAGTCTGGAATAAGCTGGACTATAGTCTGAACTATAGCCAAAACTATATTATGAGCTATAGCCTGAACTATAGTTAAAGCTGTAGTCTTGTCTATAATGTAGTCTATAGTCAAAATGGGAGTATAGTTTGGAATATAGTCTAGTCTAAAGTCTGGACTATATTCTACTTTATAGTCTGGACTATAGTGTAGTCCATAGTTTGGACTTTAGTATAATTCATAGTCTTTTGTTTATTGTTTATAGTCTTGACTAAAGTCTAGTTTTTAGTCTGGACTATAGTCTAGTCTATAGTCTAGATTATAGTCTGGTCTACTGAAGTCTGTAATATAGTCCAGTCCGTAGTCACAGTATAGATTAATCTGGGCTATCGCCCATTCTCTAATCTACCTATAGTTATACTCCTCACTGTATTTCGCTACCAATAATGACAACTCAAGCAAATTAAAATTGAAAAAGCGGTATTATTCATTTTAATGACATCATACTATCGATTATAGAAATGAAATATCGTTGATGATATCTATTCGTTTATATCGATAATATTTAACAACATTTACGGTATTTGTATACAATTATTTACAACTTAGTATTATTGAATTACTAATATATTCAGTTGTTTTGAAATAAAATTACAATTATACGAATAGGAGTAAAAAAGAACATAATTATTTAGAAAGAAAACAAAAACTCAATTTCCATTTTTAATATTCACAAACATGTGCTACTGCCGTAGAACTGTGTTCATGAAAATAATTTTAATAAATATTTATTTTTAATGTATGAGTTATTTATTGTTATTTTCTATTTAATTTTATTATTATTTTTTTTTTTTTTTTTGATTACTCGTATTATTTATTTATCGTTCGCGTATTTGGTTAAAATTTTAACACTTTTGGCCATATTTGTGCGATTATTATTATGACGATGACGATGTGGCACAATACAAACAATTATTGTTATTGTTGTTAAAAATAATAATAATAATTTACATATGTATATGTATGTATGGCTATATTTAATTAATATGTTAATTAAGCTGATAATGACGTCTTACTTGGTTTCGCATAATATTTTAAGCTGGTATTTTTTTCGCTGTTAAAAGCAGTTCTTTTTATTGTTTAAACATAAAGAATTTCATTCTTAGTTCTAAAATTTTGTGACCTATTTTATGTAAGACTTTTATTGTTTTCTATAATATTTTATGTTTCTTGTAGTTGTGTTGGGTTTTCGTTATAAATTGTAAAATTTTAGTTTTTATTCTTTTGAGATAAGATAATAAAGAGAAATAAAGATAAATGAGAATTTACCGGTTTTAAATAGAGAATTGCCTTCTTTGAAGAGTTCTACATTTTATTTACTGTGTAAATTAAAGTTGCTTTTACTGTAGTCTGAACTATAGTCTGGATTGTTATATAGTATTGCTTGGACTCTAGTCTAGGTTATAGTCTAGACTATAGTACAGTATATAGTCTGGATCTAGTCTATAGTCTTGACTACAGTCTAGTCTACAGTCTGGACCACAGTCTTTTCTATAGTCTGGACTATGATCTACTTAGTATGTAGTCCGCACTATAGTCTAGTATATAGTCTAGTTTTTAGTCTTTCCGTAGTCCGCACTTTAGTTTATTGTCTAGTATATAGTCTGAACTAAAGTCGAATGTATTGTCAGGACTTTAGCCATAGTCCGAATCTAGTCAATAGTCTGTTCTATAGTCTAGCCTATTTTCTTGACTTTTATCTGGAACATAGTCTATAATATGGACTTTAGTTTAAAGGCTAGACTATAGTCTATAGACAGGACTATAGTCTGGGCTATAGTCTATAGGCTGGACTATACTATAGTCTGGTCTATGTCTGGGCTACATTCTAGTCTATAGTCTGGTCTAAAGTCTGCACTAGAGTATAGTATGGACCATCATTTAGTCTAGACTATAGTCTATAGTTTGGGCTATAGTCTATAGTCTGGACCATTGTATATAGTCTATAGTCTGGTCTACAGTCCGAACTACAATCTAATCTATAGTCTAGACTAAAGTCTTGTCCTTAGTATGGACTATGATATAGAGTATAGTCTACACTATAGTCTGGACTATAGTCTATAGTCTGAACTATAGTCTATACTCTGGACTATAGTCTATAGTCTGGTCTATAGTCTCGTCTATAGTCTGGACTAAAATCTTATCCTTAGTTGACTATGTCATAGTGTATTGTCTGGACTATGATCTTGACTATAGTATATAGTCTGGACAATAGTCTAATTTTTATTCTGGACTATAGTCTAGTATTTAGTCTGAACTATAATCTAGTCTGTAGTATACTCTACAGACTATATTCTAGTCTGTAGTTTGGACTATAGTCTAGTCTATATTCAGGACTATAGTGTAATCTAGTTTAGTTTATAGTCCGGACTTTAGAACTAAAAACAAGTCTTTAAAGTCTAGACTATACTCTAGTCTGTATTCTAGTCTCTGGTGTGGACTATAGTCTAATCTATAATCTGGTCGTAAGTCTATAGTATATAATATAGATTAGTCTGTAATTTGTTCTATTATATAGTCTTTTGTATGGACTATAGCATAATCTATATTCTAAACTATAGTCGGGACTAAAGTCTACTCTATTCTACAGTCTTATTTATAATCTGGACTTTAGACTCTGGTATATAATATATGTAAATTAGTCTGTAGTTTGGTCTATAGTTTAGTCTATAGTCTGGACTATTATTAGTATTTTTGTCTGGACTAAAGTCCGGATTATATTCTGGCTTATAGTTTGAACTATAAACTAGACCATATTCTTTGAAATTGCAACTTAGTTTCTTCTTATTTGCACTCTAATGTATACTATTTGTATGTTATGTTCTAAAATCGTAAATACATAACAATTTACAATCAATCCAATAAAAATTGTTAGTGAATTATTGCCTTTATTAAATGTAAAATGTATAACTGATAAGATTTTATTAAAATAGACTTTTGTGGGTAATTTTTTAAATTTTTTTAAACAAAATACCGGTTATTTTTTAGAACTGCTAATGTTGTAATGATGAAGGTTAAATTAAAAGTAGACATGTTTCTTGAAAAGTTTTAAGGCTGAATCATAAATGAATTAGCAAACTACTTTTAACGAGTTTAAATATTTCACTGAACAGTTTGGCAAGTTTAATCGACATTTCATTTAGGAACTTTGATCCCAGATCAAATTCCATTAATTACATATATACTTAACTATGTTGAGTGTACTTAACTCTTAACTCCCTTTAAATAATACCCCGACTTTAGGAAATTTAAATAAAACCACGTACATATTTTTACTCTCGATCAATTTCTATTAATTATTAAAAGATTATAAATGATTTGTTGGTGTGTAGCTAAAGAATTAAAAACTAATCAAATTAATTACGAATAACAAATAGATATTTAATTAAAACTTGTTTTTTATTTTATTTTCGCTTGTCTCTCTATTTAATAAAAGTACTATTATGTTCAATTAATAGTCATAATTCATGTTTTTTCTAAATCCACCAAATTTTTTTAAGTCCGACAAAAAAAAACTATGGTGAATACATATGTATATGTATATAATGAGTAAGTGTGCGTGAGTTGAGTTGTTTAGCACGAATTGCAATAGAATAGATCGGTAACATGTTACCGATCTACGATCGCTGATCGTCATACCCGTTTTCATTTGAAAACCAGCAAAGAGTTAGGGAGAGAAGTAAGTTGTTTGTATTGGTAGTAGAACAACTCATAAACACCACAAGGTGACTTTAGTCATGCTGTTGTTTATTTTTTTCATTATTTATTTGTTGAACTTTAAAATGCATTAAGGTACCGGTTTTTGTGTATAGATCAATGGGGCCACAGTGGGTTGTAAAAATTAAAAATTATAATTAAAATTTTTTTTGGAAATATATACAAATGTTTTCATTATTTGTTTTTATGGCTGGAGGATATGATAATTGTCTCAAAATATTTTTATTATCTTATTCAAATCTTATGTTCAATGCGTTTTCTTTCAGTCCCTTTATATTCCACTGTGTTGGGTGTTATTATTGTTTTTATGGTAAAACATGAAAAAAAACTTACAAACAAATAAGAAACTGAACGTCATCAGCATCACCATCATCAAAGCAGCAAAACAAAAACCAACATCAGTTAAACCCCTTGTGGTTTCTGGTAATTTTATGTACAAGTTAAAATTTGTACGAGGGTGACTTTAAAATTATCTCTAAAATTAAATAACTTAATAATTTTGATAGATCTAAGATCTCTGAGAGAGAGAGAGAGAGAGAGAGAGAGAGAAAGAAATATAATAATCGTTGTGCTCACAACACATAGAGAAATCCAAGAGAAAAATATAATGATCCTATCAAAAAAGATTAAGATACTCTCAGGATATAGACGTAGATCCACTGATATTAAAAATAATGTTCCTGATTGACGATCTGGACATATTCAAAATTAAGGTCTAGACTAAAAAAAACTTTTAGTATGGTGTGTATACTATAGTTCAGACTATAGTATAGACTTTAAACTATATTACAATCTACAGTCTGGATAATCAACTATATTCTTAACTTTGGTCTGGACTAAAGTCTAAACTTTTGTCTGGACTATACTTTGGACTTAACTAAAGTTTGAACTAATTTATGTTCTATAGCCTAAAGTATAGGCTGGACTATAGTCTAAACTATAGACTGGACTATAGTCTAAACTATAGTCTGGACTATATTCTACACTATAGAACTGGACTATATTCTAAACTATAGTCTAAACCATTATCTAAACTATAGTCTGGACTATTGTCTAAACTATAGTCTGGACTATAGTCTAAACTATAGTCTGGACTATAGTCTTAACTATAGTCTGGACTATAGCCTAAACTATAGTCTGGACTATAGTCCAAACTATAGTCTGGACTATAGTCTAAACTATAGTATAAACTATAGTCTGGACTATAGTCTAAACTAAACTATAGTTTGAATTATAGTTGAATTATAGAAGTAGTTTAAACACTGATCTGACCATTCTTAACTATTGTCTAACCTGTATAAATCACAGACAGTTATAAAGTCTGTCCATAGTCAAAAATGGTATAGACATAGATCGTGTTAGAACTTTAGATTTGAATCTGTATGTTTTAATGTCGATCGTGTTATTTTAAAAATTAATGTCTGACTAGAAACCCAGATTTAGGTGAGGTTGCTGTATTAGTTTAGGTTGTCTAAACTATTATAGACTGTTATATAGTCTGGACCCTATTCAAAACGCTATAGAAATAGATCGTGTTGGAACCATAGATTTCAAATCTATTTGTTTAGATGACGATCGTATTATTCTAAAAAGCAGGAACCCATATTTAGATGAGGTTGTGATGTTAGTTGAGGTTGTTTATTTTTCTGATAAGCCCTGATTTTAGCTCTAACAAATGGCTCATTGCCTAAATATAAGCCTCCCCTTCAGAAACCAATTCTTAATAAACTTTCTTCTTAAAAATCTATTGAGTTAATTTCAAATTGTCTCCGTATCTCGAAGAGAACATTAACAGACCTTATGTGTAAAGTGAGAGTAAGTAACTGTGTATGCTGAAAATATCAGACAAACATAATAATACCAAAGCTATTCATTCCCCAGAGCTGTCAGTGTTATCTTATCTTGAGTGTATGTGTACATATTAGTTTATTTAATTTTCGAAAAAAATAAAACACCAAAAAAAAACCTTCTTTTTTTCAAATTTAACATACATATTTTTACCACCTAAGTTAAACAATTTTGTGGGCTTTTGCTAAAGTATCTCCTTGTGTGTGTTTATGTATCTTCTTAAAAGTTTATATTTGAGTTTTTAAGCTTGTATATGTTATTATGTATCTGTGTGTATTTATGTTTGTATTTAGCTTTTTTTTGTCGAAAAAAATAAAAAATGCAATGTTTGGTTTTTTCCACTTCATTTTACTTTAACTGCGTCTTTAGTCACAATTATTTTTTCGAACAAAAAAATGCAATTGGTGTCTTTTGAACATTGAAAATTCTTAGTAAATTATTTGTTTTGCGAATTTGAAGCAAAAATTTTATGAAAAAAAGCTGTTGCTATTGCTCTGTAGTATGTATGACAAGTAACTCATGCGTGGCTGAGTTTTTGTTCTAAACTTATCTTTAAATTGTTATTTTTTTGTTATTGTATTCAATTAGTTTTGACTATAACCTACTGAGGGTTCATTGAAATCGGTTATACATTTCATAATTAAGCAACTTTGTATGTGTTGAGATCTGTTTTAGTTCGAAGAACCGCGAATGTGATAGTAGCGATCACTAAAAGCTTTTACTTATTACTGGCTTACGATCCGATACTTACACCTATAGTTCAGTTTTGAATCAACCATAATCCGATGTGGTATTATATATTTTCACGAGATAGATCCCAAAGGTCCTGCAGGAATAATATTATCAAAAATTACAGTTTTTATAATAAAAGAAGCATTCCGTCATTTTCCATTCAACACTAGACAGAAGTTGTGGTTTTGAACCTAGTAGATGCATCAATGATGGCATTAAGTTCCAAATGTATACCTCCAATAGATCAGAAAGCTCATACAGACTTCCCAAACTTGCAGCTCTTAACCCAGACATGACTGTACATATTCCATTATACTCCTTACGTTCTATAGAAGACATTTAAAGAAAAACGAATCTTTCAATGTCAGAAAACCTTAAACATGGATTGTTGTCATCATTTCTTCCATAGTCCATAGCCGCTTAATGGAAAACTTATCACAATTTCAGCCTTGAGACTGTAACGAAGGGTCTCATTATGCATCGATTGAGCTGAGCAATGAATTGATTTCTTAATTCCGATGGGAGTCAATTGTGGACATTTTGTGTAACTCTAAATCGATAAAAACTCGATATTCTAAAGACGAGCAACATTCGAAAGTCAAATCGTTTGACGTATATACTGAATAACCGGTACTGTACTAAAGTGAATGATACAATAAACCCTAGCCTTGAGTCACTGCTAACACTATTTCGAGAGAAAGTGACTTCCAAAGTCTCATTATGCATGGATTGAGTAGAGCAGTGAATTGATTTCTTAATTCCGATGGGAGCCAATTATGGAAATTTTGTGTAATCCTGCATCGATATTGTAAAGACGTGCAACATTCGAAAATGAAATCGTTTGACGTATAGACACCACAGACTGAATAATCGGTCCTGTACTAAAGCGAATGATATAATAAACCCTAGCCCTGGATATATGTATCTATGTTCACTGCTAACACTATCCCAAGTTCCTATTAAGCATCGATTGGGCAGAGTAATTAATTGATTTCTTAATTCCAATGAGAGTCATGGACATTTTGTGTAACCATGCATCGATAAAAACTCGAAAAATATCGGTCCTGTACTAAAGCGAATGATACAATAAACCCTAGACTGCTAACACTGCTTTCTAAGAATAGGCATAATCTGACAAAGATGACTTGTCCCAATCATTAATAAAATACTTTTATCGTCGATGTCTGTGAGTGTCAGTATTTTGAGAAAATGTGACTTCCACAGTTGGGAATTGAATCCAGTTTCCTAGATCTCGATCGTGTTATTTGGAAAAGAAACATGATCAGTGCCAACGATCGTGTGTTAGGAAATTTGCTAATATTTTATCATATGCCCATGATATCGTTATTTTATTGGACCATAGGGTTTCATTATCTGAATTTCAGTATCTGAATTTCTATTGATCTTGTAGCAATAAAGTAAAGCAGATATTGTGGAATTTATTTGCTGTCCTGACAAAAGGGTTAACCAAAAAAAGCTTTACCTAATTCGATTGAACGCTGTGAAGGATATTGCTAGCAAAATAGTAAGTAGATCGGTGTTTTAATTACATCGTATATTGATCATGTGATCTTTTGAACATGCAAAACATGTTGCCATGATCTGAAGGTTTAACGTATTTTTTACTGGTATTTTTCGCATCTGCACTTGAAAGTACTCTATCGTACACCCTTGACGTTGTTCAAAGATCTTTCAACTTCGGTAATACCGAAAACTATGGTTATGAACATAGTGCTCAGCAAGCTAAGACAAATATACATTAATACTAGAATCTGAAAGATATCAGTCCGAGATCCGAGCAAAGTTAGACATGATGGCTTAGCCATGTGTATATGATTAAAGTTCTGCAAGTTCTAGTAGTATTGACGGACGTTGGGAAACTTCGGTTAAACCAAAAATCACGTATAAGAAGACACTGCAGAAAGCATGTTCAAACAAATAGTTTATACAACTCAAAAATTAATGTAGAAAAAACTTGGATGCACAACTTAAATACTTTTGAGGATCTGATTAAAGCTCAAGCTGGATCCAGAAGATTATATGAAACCCAAGTAAAATTAGACCTTAGCTATTGTTGAGGTTTCCGCA
This sequence comes from Lucilia cuprina, assembly GCF_022045245.1. Lineage (NCBI taxonomy): Eukaryota > Metazoa > Arthropoda > Insecta > Diptera > Calliphoridae > Lucilia > Lucilia cuprina. The sequence continues at coordinate 43,662,775 of NC_060954.1, forward strand.
TGCCCTCTACCCAAATGGGAGATCGTAAAACATCAGAAGATCGGTAACATTGAGTTTCCTATAAAGATCTTTTGAAGAACCACAACTTTCTGATCCTATTGATCCTAATAACTTAACTTGGTTCAGATTAATATTAAAAACTAAGCAAGCTTTTTCGAAATACTCCATTACATCAAATTGGAAAGTTTTCAATAGAAAACCTTCAGAAAAAGAAAATATTTTCAATATTATAAAAATTCAAATATAGACTCAGTCCCCTTAAACATATTAAATGTCAACTCCAAAAACATTAGATAGTCTATTGCAACCGCAATAAATTGTGGTTATTAAAATATTTATTTCATACAATTTTAAATGATTCAACGATTCAATAAACTGTATAAATATTTGTTCTAATCAAATGTAGCTATATGGTGTTGTTGTTGTTGTTCAATGTGGTGGTGATGATGATGGTGGTGTAGTGTATCATATGATCACTATTAACCGCCTATCATTTAATTCTCCTGATCAAATCTATATTGTTGGTGTTGTTGTTGTTTTGAAGTCATGTTGCGTCTGTAGGTTTATTTATTTCATCTTCTACTACTTCTCTGAAAATTGTGGTTGTTGCTGCTGTTGCTGCTGACTGTTGCATATACATATAACAACTATGCATACATATGCATATTTCATAAACATATTCCGTGGGTAGTCTAGTTTCATGGCTGCATTTCTTTTACTTAACTCGTTTGATACCTTTTAGTATTTTACTTAAACTTTGATGTTGTTGCCATTGTTGGGTTTATGTGTCTGTTTACTATTTATTGTTGTTGCTGTTGTTGTTTTTGTGGTATTCCAGATAAAAAAAAAAACCGTTAACCTTTATTTATTTAGTGTTTTGTTTTCATAATTCCCCTCCTGCACTATAGTTCCCTTTTCTGGTTTTTGCTGTAATCTCTCGTCTAACTCGTAATATGTTGAAAGTATCGCATATCGCTTTCGTATCGTTTCATTTACTATACTTCCAATTTCTTTTATGGAAATTTTGTTGTCTGTACAAATTGTATATGTATGTGAATAACTTACTAAATGCATGTATGTATATGAGGGATAAACAGTGGGCGTTCTTTGGTATTTTTTATTTTATTCGTTTTTTTCGGAATACTTGTATATGTAAAGTAAACATTATTGATAAATTATTGGAAAAAAATATGAAAAAAATATCTGTCATAAATATTGAAGAGAAATTTCATTTCTTGGACCAAAGAGTAAAAAATATGCAGTTATTATTATGTGTTTGTATATGATATTTAAAAGAAAAGTAGAATATATTATTAAGCAGGAAACAAGTTTATATTTTAATTATATATTACTTAGTGTATATTAATTGAATATTATTTGCCGATTGTAAATATTTCTATAAATGGCCTTTAAACATGTTCGTGTTAAAACTTTATCTTAAGGAAATGTTTGTTGAAATAGAAACCCACAATTGTTTCGTGTTAGAAATTTTATAGTTGACATAGGATTCTATTAACCACACAATGTTTAAATAACTTATTGACTAGAAAGTCATTTTTAAATTGTTCGTAAAACAGATCTTTCAGTTTAACTGTTATTTATAATTAATGCAATAATATAATGAATTAGCAAATAAGTCAGGATTAAGTTCGGTTGCGACATTTGGAAGCCTTTATTTAGCAACTTTAATGATGTTCTGTCCCTCCTCACGAATCCTCCTCTAACCAATATAATAATTCTTACTGAAGTTGTATATCATTGGTTGAACTATATATGGTATCGAAATTTATGAACGGATCATAAAACTTTGTTAAAACGTGAGCTTTTCCATCATCTTCGCCGAATCACGTTTTGGAAACTAATGGTTTCAATAGACATTGACATAGACATTTCGCAACTGGAGCTAGATCACATATCTTTGAATATGTCAGCCGATCTGAGCAAGAAGAATTGAACATCTTTAAATATTTTAAAGATCGTAAATAGCCGATCTCTTCAATGCAACTATCACTAATCGGAGAAAAATTAATCTTTGTATTGTTCATCATATAGCAGCCGATCTGTGCTAGTAAGATTGAACATCTTTAAATATTCTAACGATCATATAACAGCCGATCTATTCAAGGCAACTATCGCCAATCCCTACGAAAATTATATATTACTCGATCTGTTTAAGGCAACTATCAGCAGATCAAGTGGTATACAATCCTACGATTGGATTTTTTGAGGAACTTTCAACTTCGCCAATAGATGTTTCGAAACAAACATCAATGAAAATTTTGAATCAGAAACACAATGTATTTTGATGATCATATACATATATATATATAACAGCTGATCTGATTATGGCAACTATAATCAAATTATGTGATAGTAAAGCAAGACATAATGACTTTGTCATGAGCAAGCTCTGCTACTTGAGCTCCATACCTTTCAATACACAACTAGAGGATCGCTAAGACTGCAGTCGAACTCAGTGTCGAACTCTTTTTTTTTATTTAAGAACCTGACAGTACTAGATCTCTAGCCTTTATATAAACGGCACTATGGACATTGTAATGGAGACTGATCTTGAGATGTCAACTTAAGATCATGTAAAGTGATTGTTCTACAAAATGAAGTGTGTTGAAAGTTTAGTTGATTATATCTCCAAGGCATACGGTTCACTTCACAGCAGGAGAATCGTCAAGACTGCAGGCTATCGAAAAACTTTCAGTTGAGATTTCTCCTTTTATTTACCATCCTGACAGTACTGGATCTCCCACCTTTATATAAACGACGCTATAATGGACATTGTAAAGGAGGGTGCTCTTCTGAAGTATGATTAAGTATCAGCTAATTGATCTGTACAAGGCAAGGAATAAATGTTAATAAACGTAGTTTTTCATTCCTTATCATCAGTACTGGATCGCTCACCTTTGGTCAAACAAAGCTATTGCAATTCTTCAGACAGCAACCTAAGATCAAAAATATCGATTATCCTGCCTAATTAAGGAGGATAATCAGGTGATCTCTCCAAGTCAAACTAATCAAATGAGATCATGTTAAAAGAATATATGAAGATTAGATCATGCATTCGCTTATGGTAGATCAACTATTTGTAATTGCTATTTCTAAACGTTGATTTCTAGCCTTAAGCAACAATACCTTTGGACCAATAATATCTATTGTCTCGCAAAATAAAGGAGGATAACCAGCTGATCTCTCCAAGGCAAACTTATCAAATGAGATCAAGTTAAAAGATAATATAAAGACTAGACCATGCGATCGCTTATGGTAGATCATCTAGATGTAATTGCTATTTCTAAACGTTGATTTCTATCATAAAGCAATAATACCTTTGGACCAATAAGATCGATTGTCCTGCAAAATGAAGGAGGATAATCGGCTGATCTCTCCAAGGCAAACTGATCAAATAAGATCAAGTTAAAGGATGATATAAAGAAAAGATCATGCGTTCACTTATGCTAGATCAAATAGTTGTAAATGCTATTTCTAAACGTTGATTTCTAGCCTTAAGCAACAATACCTCTAGACTAATAAGATCGATTGTCCTGCCGAAAACAAACTGATCAAATGAGATCAAGTTTAAGGAAGACATTAAGACTAGATCATGCGTTCGCTTATGATAGTTTAACCAATTGTAATTGCTTTTTGGATGGGCAATCAGTGTAACATGGACTCTGTGGAGAAGGCAGCTTCTGAGATAACAAGAAGATCGATTATCTCTAACAAAAGTAAAGTATGTTAGCTAACTGATCTGCAGTTATGTAGATTGTGATCATGTCTAAGTCATGAGTTAGCTGATAGAATGGGATATAGGTAAACCAAGTCCCCCTGTGTAATCTATGCATACTCCCCTGTTTGGACTTTTACAAGTCAACTATTAAGAGACATAATGAGTTCAGATTAAAAAATATGATATCATGTCCATGTCCACCACCAAAAACCTAGCGGGTGCTAACCGCAAAAACTATTCAAATCACTCAAGTTCAACAATAAGTAATATTTTATATTTTGCGGTAATTTTTTTTTATTATATTTAAATCTTTTAATGCGCTTTAACACTCTAAAAATATATACTATATATAAGAGTGTCTAAAATTATTAAAAGTTCGTCATGCTAGAGTTATTTTTGACATTTTGATGAAATATTTTTAGAAGAAATCTAAACCATATACACACATATCTAAACGAAGCGAATAAACGTATTAAAAGTTATTTTGCAACAAAGTGCTAAAGACAATAGAGTTCTAAAGACATATTTAAATGAAACCTTAATTATGCAATAAGTCAAATATAGTAAAATTCTAAAAAAACAATTAAACATTTTTTATTTTTTGAAAGAAATAACATTTCTTTGAAGTTGTTACACTTGAAGAAAATACATAAACAATATGATTTTCTATCAAAGAATAAAAGTGACAGAACATGTCACTGTCAGCTGGTGCTGGTAATTTGAGACAAATTTTATGTTCCCTAAGTAAGATGCAAGCATTAGTTTAAAAAATCGAGGAGAGTAAGTGCGAGAAACATGGGTGCTCACTCTCTACATCGTTGTTTACCTTTCCACTACATTTTCAATTGTTTCCTCATGAAATCATTAACATTTCTAAACAATTTCTCAATCACTTTATTTCTTATCTCGTAACAGAATTACTTTAGTCAAAATTCCATTAAACAATGTAATAAATAAGTGCAACCTTTGTACATTTTATTTACGAGTTTATTTTTTATTGTTTAAACAATTATTATTATTGAGTATAAAGAGTGTAATGATAAGATTTTGTATATTGTTTTTCTTTCTTAAAACAAAATGTCAATAATAATGAATCAGGAAACCATTAGGAAGTAATTATTATTGAAATTGAATAAAATATGTTTTAGTGCAGCTGGTGTTGAACATGTGTAATGTATAAATTTATAAATATTTAAATTGCAAAGACAATATATAGTGGCTCTACAGAAAACAAGACCTTAAACGGGATTATTTCAAAAGTTTGGAAATGGATACTATTGACATTCAAAATAAGATAATACAATATTGTTATTATTTGTTGTTCCTTATTCATGTGAATCATTGTTAAGTTAACTTCGTAGATCATTGATAAAGTCTGATATTTCTGAAATTAAAGGTGTTGACTTTCACTTTCCAAAGTTGCACAAGTTGAACCTACTGCCAATGCTTTATATTAGAGTAATATCGGTTATTTCTGATGACTTTCCAAAGCTATTGTCAACATGATCACGTGGAATATTTATTCCCATTTTATATTTCAATTCGAATCGAAACTCAAACAACAATTTAGTTTGGCGACTCCCTTTTTTCTTGGAATACCAATTTTCGATCGTTACGTAACCGAAACGTGATCAAAATGGAGAATAAAGATGATGTACTGTATTCTTTGAAAGTTTTTTTAAACTTTTGACTTCTTCAACTTGATTAAAAGGACAAGGAGTCTACATCAGCAAAGAAAATTTCGAACATTAAGCTTTCATGCTATTGATGACTTCCGAAATGCCTCCATATGATGACTTCCCAAAGATTTATCAGATTTCTTTGAATGCTTCCCGTCCTATTGGAAATATGATCCTTTAGGATCTTTTTACAGAGGATATTCGTAAACTATCTATCTATTTTGCTATAAGCTTTCGATGTTTATTCCTGTATAACTAAGTGCGATTTCCTTACTTTCCAGAATATTACTTTCCCTTAAGAGCTTTCTCAACTTTAAGCTTTTACAGCCATTATTGGCAAATGAATAAATAGGAGAGTACAATAGTGCTGATAACTGCGATCATTAAGCTTTCTCGGTATTGATGAATAAAATCTCGGAAAGCTTTTAGTTCAATCACGATAAGGTCCACTTGACATCTTCATTGATGATAAAACATTGGTACATTTTTACGGTGGTTTTGCTAGAACTTTTAGCAATGAGGATTATTGGTGAATGATCAATCGAAAAGCTTTCAGGTTAACTACGACTTTACAAGATCATATAGGTCAAATTGACATTTTCATTGATGATGAAACATTGGAATATTTTTACCTTGTTTTTGCTTAAACTTTTAGCAATGATGATTGTAGGATTCTCAAGAGTTATTGCCTATGGTGACCAAGTATAAAAACACTGAAAGCAAGCTAGATCGAAACATAAATGATAGGGAACTTTCAATGCCAGCTATCAGTATATTAGTTCCGATCAAAGCGTTAAGGTAAACTGAAAGTATGATGTAAATGACGGATAAACTAAAAAGACTAGGATTTGAAACATAATGACTTCTGAAGATTATATATCAGCCTTTCTAGAGAATTTTCAGCAGGTTAAGTCTGAAAAACCCAACTTTATTACAGTTTTGATTGATATCATCTTCTTTTCGCATGATCCAAACAGTACAGTATATGTCCTAATCTTCGGCTTCGGAAAGTTACTCGAATGATTCAAATAATAAAAGGAATGAACTGATGCCATGGAATCGATTCGTCTGGTTATTGAGTACATTTATAACACAAGGTTTCTTGAAAATCCTTTGACCTTCAGTGGATAATTATAAATTGAATACCAAACGTTGTAGACTAAACTTTCCACGGACCGAAGTGTAATTTTAGATAAGTTAACCTTGATGGAGTTGCCTCCAGTAGGTTAGTAGTTAGTGTTCTAGTCTGGTAGACCGGATATGGTGGGTTCGATTCCTACCGTGACACTGGCACAACAGGCCCGATAGAGGTGTATTTCTTCAGATTTGATGTGTATACATCCTCCTTTCAAACTACTAACTACTTACTTTCCAGAGAACTGTATAACTGTTTCTTAATTTGTCTAAAGTGCAATGATCATACTAACTATGCAGTCAATCCTATTAAACATATGGATATAATAGATATAATTCCCTATGAAGTATAAAGATCAGTCCCCCAACTTTATAAAAGGAGAAAGAAGTACCATTTTACTTTAAGATGGTGACTTGACTAATCCAAATAATATTAATTTTTTGTTATATAGACCTCGCATATCTGATTTAACTTTTTATATTCAAATACTAACAATATAGCAATTTTGAAAATTTCAGCTGTACAACCTTAACAATCTATTAACCCTGATTACTAAAACGTAACACTTTTTCATTCAAGTTATATTAAATTTAATATTTATCTACCTCTAACTCTTCCTACGGTTGATCCTCCCTCATTCGATATTAACAACAGGCGCCATATACAATATTTGTAGTTTCTATAGACTAAATCTGGCAGACAACAGCGAACGAAATCGAACAGCTGTCATATTAATTAATGGACATTTTAACCGTAGATTTCTTTTGTATTTATTTAAATAAAACTATACAAACGCGATAACAAAAAAATAAATAAATTCCATACTAAATCACTTTTAACTCTACTCTTTCGGTTTAAATGAAAAATGATCGTAAATAAAGAATGCAATCGTAAGAAACTCAAAAAAAAAATCATAATCAAATTACAATAACAACCATAGTAGAGAATGTAATGATCAAAAATTCATAATCACCACAAAGAGGTAAAATTCAAAAATAGAGAAGAAAAATCACAATTAAACAAGGTATTTACCTTTTTTATTATAAAATACCAGTGAAAAGGAAAATGAGAGCGTTTATGCTTTTTATACAATTCTTAAATGTTATAAAATAAAGTATAAATTTATGTTTATACTGATTAACTGGTCTATATATTTATAAAAGAATAACAAAAAAATATGCTTACAAGAGAGTATTTAAAATACTTTTAAAAGATAATGTTCAAGTGTTAGTATCTACTGTAAGTGTGTGTGTTTTTGTTGGTATGTTGTTTGGTAAGTTGGCTAGTTGGCATGAGAGAATGTGGGTAAGAAAATATGTTGGAATATCACGTACAAATAACTGGCTAAAATGTGTGTAATTTGATGACAGCAGCGGGTTTTTGAGGAGCTGGAAAAGGAAAGAGCAAAACAGCAATTGGTTTTCTTATTGCGTTTGTTTGCAGAAATGTCAAAGTGTTACTGAAGCGAGGGCCTTATAATGATGGTCGTTAGTAAGGGGAATAAGTAATTTATGATCATGCAGATAATTCGCTTTTAAATTCTGAGGACATGCTCTAAAAAATTGCTCTCAGATATCCATGATGGTTACACAATTGCGAACAAAATCTCAAATGAGCTAAAGAAACGTTGTTTCATGTTGAGTGTTTCCATTAAAGTCCACAACTTTAAAGCATAAACTTAGTGAATATCCATATACCAAAGTTGTGCTGCCGCAACGGGTAACCAAAATCGCAATATTGAAACAAATAAAGTTGAGATGTTGAATCTGATGATCGAAGTTGTGGTGCTTATATTGTTGATCTCCAAAACTGTACGAAAACCAAAATATCTCATCTTTGGCGCAGTGTCAAATCCAACTGCTGATCTAGGTCGTAGTGCAGATCGTAGTTGATGTGTCAATAGGTTTTCTTGTTGTGTTCGTTTGCAGAAATGGCAAAATGTTAATGAACTGAGGGCATTGGAATGATGGTCTTTAATTGGGGGAAGAAGTGATCTATGATCATGCAAATGAGCTAAAGAAACGTTTGTTCTTGTTGAACGTTTTAGGAGAGAAGAATTTGCGTTAAGATATTTTAATTAATGTCCATGGTAATATGGATATTTTAAATGCTGCATAGACCAATTAGTCCAAGAACTAAACTGCTAAAAGATACTAATGTTTTACAACTTCAAAGCATAAACTTAGTAAATATACATCAACCGAAGTTGTGCTGCTGCAACAGGTAACCAAAGTCGCAATATCGAAATAATTAAAGTTGATAAACGGAGTCGATATACCGAATCTAATGATCGAAGTTGCAGTGCTGATATTGTCGATCTCAGAAACTGTAACAGAACCGTTAGCGCAGCTGCGCAGTGTCAAATTCAACTGCTGATCTAAGTCGTAGTGCAGGTCATAGTTGATGTGTCAAAACTATCACCGAAGGTTATAGTGACGGAACTGATGATCAAAATGATCAAAATAATCTGCCATACGAATTATCCATGAATTAAATAGAAAATTTCTCCGATTTGCATTAAAGAACTTGAGTCACTCACAAAAATTTCCCACAACTTACATAAAATCAGAGAATATACCGAGAAAAAGACCTTAACTTACATTATTTTTATTAAAACCACAGTTGACAGATGAAAATAAATAAACATATGGCAGTATTTCCACAATAACATCTGTGACTGAATTTCAATTAAATGAAATTTAGTTTCTGAAATTGATGAGCTAAAAACGTATGATAGTATAAGTCTAACTCAGTTCCAGTTCAGTTCTAGTTCAGTTCTAATTCAGTTCTAGTTCCGTTCTAGTTCCGTTCTAGTTCAGTTCTAGTTCAGTTCTAGTTCAGTTCTAGTTCAGTTCTAGTTCAGTTCTAGTTCAGTTCTAGTTCAGTTCTAGTTCAGTTTTAGTTCAGTTCTAGTTCAGTTATAGTTCAGCTCTAGTTCAGTTCTAGTTCAGTTCTAGTTCAGTTCTAGTTCAGTTCTAGTTCAGTTCTAGTTCAGTTCTAGTTCAGTTCTAGTTCAGTTCTAGTTCAGTTCTAGTTCAGTTCTAGTTCAGTTCTAGTTCAGTTCTAGTTCAGTTCTAGTTCAGTTCTAGTTCTAGTTCTAGTTCAGTTCTAGTTCTAGAACATATGGCAGTATTTCCACAATAACATCTGTGACTGAATTTCAATTAAATGAAATTTAGTTTCTGAAATTGATGACCTAAAAACGTATGATAGTATAAGTCTAACTCAGTTCCAGTTCAGTTCTAGTTCAGTTCTAATTCAGTTCTAGTTCCGTTCTAGTTCCGTTCTAGTTCAGTTCTAGTTCAGTTCTAGTTCAGTTCTAGTTCAGTTCTAGTTCAGTTCTAGTTCAGTTCTAGTTCAGTTCTAGTTCAGTTCTAGTTCAGTTCTAGTTCAGTTCTAGTTCAGTTCTAGTTCAGTTCTAGTTCAGTTCTAGTTCAGTTCTAGTTCAGTTCTAGTTTAGTTCTATTTTAGTTCTAGTTCAGTTCCAGTTCAGTTCTAGTTCAGTTCTAGTTCAGTTCTAGTTCAGTTCTAGTTCAGTTCTAGTTCAGTTCTAGTTCAGTTCTAGTTCAGTTCTAGTTCAGTTCTAGTTCAGTTCAAGTTCATTTCTACTTCAGATCTAGTTTAGTTAATGAACTAGATATCTTACCAATGATTTCTGAATAAAATAATCATTGATTATTTCTGTTTTTGTAAAATCTCTTCTATTTTATTTATATTTGATATAAATTCTAAAATACTAAATTATATAGCTCCCATATAAAACGCGTGCCATAGGTAAGCCCTTGGCGGAAATTGAAAGACGATTCAGAAAAAGCCAGTATGTTAAATAAACTAGCTTGTAGTTTACTTGTTGCTCATTTATATTTTTATTTGTATTTTATATACATATATATTTTTTAATTTCATACTACTAAATACCTAAATTATACCTGAACAATTCGAACAGACAGCAAAATGTAAACGAGTTAAAATGAAACAACTATAGAGTCGCCAACAATTAACTCTTTTTGACAGCGAAAAAAATACTCATACGAATGAAAAAAGATATGAAACGAAAAACAAAACCTAACCAGGCTGATGAAATTACGTTGGATGACTATTTCACTCAGACTTAAGGTGAGTTAATTGCAGTAGACAGACGGACAGATAGACTGACACTCACACACACACACACACACTCGTGCATTTGATTTAATAAAATTATGATAAAATAAAGATTAAATTGAAAAAATACACTCGTCGCAGCAATTCTTAATAAATTATTTTTTATATAAATATTTATTTTATGTCATAAAACTCACCCAAGGGCTTTTTTTAATTAACACGTATATTTCTCTTTAGTTGAATTTGGAATGATCTGGTTCTTTAATCCTTAAATGGCGTGGGGAAAAGCTAGAATTTTTTTTAGTATTAATTTTTTTTAAAGGGATTTATGGTTAAATAAACACTATGAATATGGTTTTAATATTTCTTAAAAAAACTCAATTATTCACCTTTTACGTTTAATTTCTTTTTTGTTTTTTTATATTAGTAATTAATTTTTTATTTCTATTACTTTTTAAACCGTTTTTCGTTTTTAAACTATTTAAATAGCAAGATCGTTTCTTAAATTTATAAATTGTTTTTAAAGCGCTTTTAATCGTTACACGTTTTTAACACCTGTTGATGTTAAACTCAACTGAAGTCTTTGAAATTATTGTTTCGTCTAATAACCGTTTTGGTAAATGAGCTGCCTGAACTCTCCTTAGTAGGCCTCTTGTGAACCTAAAGTGTGGTGAATTTGTAAGAGTTCTCTCACCCTCTCATTTTTGCTCTATCGTTTAGTTATACACTCGCACATTCGCTGGAATTATTTACGCTTTTGTATTTAAGTCAGAGATGGTAAAGTCAGAGAGATCATTTTTTTGTATTGAAGGTCTCAAGATCTGATTATCGATCTAGCAAATTGGTTAATTTAGGACTCAATAAATATAGATCAGACAGTAATCTGTCCCATAGAACAGACTATAGTCTCGCCTATACCACAGTATAGTCTCGACTATAGAACAGACTATATATAGTCTCGACTATAAAACAGTCTATAGTCTTGACTAAAAAACAGTCAATAGTCTCGACTATAAAACAGTCTGTAGTCTCGACTATAGAACAGTCTATAGTCTCGACTATAGAACAGTCTATAGTCTCGACTATAGAACAGTCTATAGTCTCGACTGTAGAACAGTCTATAGTCTCGACTGTAGAACAGTCTATAGTCTCGACTGTAGAACAGTCTATAGTCTCGACTATAGAGTATTCTATAGTCTCGCCTATAGAGCAGTCTATTGTCTCGACTATAGAGCAGACTATGGTCTCGACTATAGAGCAGACTATGGTCTCGACTATAGAGCAGACTATTGTCTCGACTATAGAGCAGACTATGGTCTCGACTATAGAGCAGACTATAGTCTCGACTATAGAGCAGACTATAGTCTCGACTATAGAGCAGACTATAGTCTCGACTATAGAGCAGACTATAGTCTCGACTATAGAGCACACTATAGTCTCGACTATAGAGCACACTATAGTCTCGACTATAGAGCACACTATAGTCTCGACTATAGAGCACACTATAGTCTCGACTATAGAGAACACTATAGTCTCGACTATAGAGCACACTATAGCCTCGACTATAGGACTATAGTCTCGACTATAGAACAAACTATAGTCTCGACTATAGAACAGACTATAGTCTCGACTATCAGAATACAGTCTTGACTACAGTCTGTTCTATAGAACACACTACTATAGAACAGACTATATATATATATATATATATAGTCTTGACTATAGAACAGACTGTAGTCTCGACTATAGAACAGACTGTAGTCTCGACTATAGAACAAACTGTAGTCTTTACTATAGAACAGACTATAGTCGACTATAGAACAGACTATAGTCTTGACAGACTATAGTCTTGACTATAGAACAGACTATAGTCTCGACTATAGAACAGACTATAGTCCTGATTATAGAACCGACTATAGTCTCGACTGTAGAACAGACTATAGTCTCAACTATAGAACAGACTATAGTCTTGACAGACTATAGTCTTGACTATAGAACAGACTATAGTTTCGACTATAGAACAGACTATAGTCCTGATTATAGAACCGACTATAGTCTCGACTGTAGAACAGACTATAGTCTCAACTATAGAACAGACTATTGTCTCGACTATAGAACATATTATAGTCTCGACTATAGAACAGACTATAGTCTCGACTATAGAGCAGACTATAGTCTCAACTATAGAACAGACTATAGTCTCGACTATAGAACAGACTACAGTCTCAACTATAGAACTATAGAACATACTATAGTCTCGACTTTAGAACAAACAGATTTTTAAAAAGTATTTAATTTTCCATTCCTGATTCTTGTATATTATTTTGCATTTATCACATGCATATTCACATATTTTTTGCCGTTGTTGTAATTCATATTCAATATTCATTTGATCTCTTTGTTATTGCGAGTATTTAGAAAAAGTACAAATTGCAAATGAAATGAGTAAATTAAGTTTTATTGTTCCCCGTAGTATAATTGTGCATATGTCTGGTTATTTTGGGTTTTTTCTTTCTGCTCGCTTTGTTTGCCATTTTATTTGTGTTTGTCTCCCGTTGTTAATGTCTGTCTGCCTTGCTATAATGTATGCATTTTGGAAAAACGCCCACGAATTCTATGGAATTCAGGTAGTATAAGTAATACACATTAAATGAGTGTTGTATTTGGTGACAACAATATGGTGAGTTTCTTCGTGAAGGTGTGAGTCTTTGCTAAAAGTGTTAATTGATCGTGTATGATTGTAAAGAAAGTTAGTTGGTTCAAAAACCTTTAAAAAATCACGTAAATACTTGTGTAAATAACTAGGAGCCCAGAGATATACTACATTATTTGTAAATTTTCGTTGAACTATGCACAGTGGTTAAAATAGATCTCTTGTAAATAAAATGACATCTCTGTAACTATTGGAAATATCATGACAAAATGTCATGCTATCGGAAATGAGGATTGAAAACAAACTCGAAAACATCTCAGCTCTAAACTATTGAACTATTAGAGTTTTGTTGCAATATTTTTAATAGTTGCCGATCAAGAGATAATCTATTGAATTTAAGGTCCTTATTATCTAAATAGTTCTTCACATAGGATTACCTACTAGAAATCAGTTAAGAATCTAATAACTATAGTCTCGACTATAGAAACGACGATCTATAGTCTCGATTATAGAACAGACTATAGCCTCGACTATAGAACAGATTGTAGTCTCGTCTATAAAGCAGACTATAGTATTGTCTATAGAACAGACTATAGCCTCGTCTATAGAACATATTTTAGTCTTAAATATAGAACATACTATAGTCTCGACTCTAGAGCAGACTACAGATTCAACAATGGAACAGATTTTTAAAAATAATAATTTTTCATTCCCCATTTTTATAGCAACCTAAGGCAGATCAGTAGTTTAAACTGAGATTAAAAAACTAGGAGTTTTGTAATTATACTACGTAATACTTAATGAAGTAACTGAAGCAACATGACATAGACTTTCCCCCAAAGTGTGCGAAATCACACTTTTTAACATAAACTCACACAAATGAACACAGTTCACTTTCATTAGCGAAATAGGACGTTGCAAGATGTCGTTAATTGACTGGCTCGGTTATTAATTTATTTTTATTTGTCTGCAATTTAAAATTTCACACGTTAAAGAAAAATAAACAAAAATTAATTGTAAAACTTTCATTACCATTTGTGTCTTACAACATACAATATGTACATATAATTTGCAACATGTTGCTTTTTTTTGTTATTGATATTATTGTTATAGCTGAAACTTGCACCTATTGTCATTGCTGTAGCTGGTACTGCTGCTGCTAAAGTTATTTCAGTTTTAATTCATAATCTTTGACATTGCAAGACAATGCAAACAGCATTGACCTTGTGTCAACTTGACATAAAAACGAGAAATATACCGTTAAAGAATACACAAATGTAAACAAAACCAAAAAAAAGAAACCTCCAATAAACAAATTCAAAAAAGAAGAAAAACACGGTTATAAAAGACTAAACTAAAATCTGCAAAAATTTTTTTTATTTAAATTTGCCATACTTTCCTCACCAACTGCAAGATGTAGAAGAAACTCTTAAATTAAAAATGACAACGAATAGACTTCAGTTTACACCATTCCATGATGCTTTTTAATCGCGTACACAAACAGTAGAACGGACAGTTAAGAGGGTACATGACTCTTCTTTGTGGATCCATTCAATAGAATCGTTCACAAATTACCGCCTGCAGTTTTAAATGTTTGTTTGTTGTACGAATGTATTTGTTCATTGAAGCGACGTTGATGCACATTCATAGTTAGTGCAGCTATTGGGTTGGAGAAAAAGTCGTTTTCAATTTTAATCATTTGCATAAGAGACTACAGAAGTATAGACTGTATCATGTTCTATAGTCAAGACTGTCGAGACTATGCTGTGTTCCATATTCGAAACTATAGTCTATTCTATAGTCGAGACTATGCTCTGTTTTATAGTCGAGACTATGGACTGTTTTATAAGGAGTGAGATCGAAAAATTCTTAACATACATATATGTTTATAAAAAAGAACCACTAAACTTACTGCTTTATTTTTTTTTATTTGATTCAAATTATTATTACAATTTACAAAAAAAAATATTTTTATAGTTTTAATCACTAGTGATGAAATTTTGAACCCTTTTCGGAAACCCTTCCATTAACGTTTTTATAGTGCTTTCTGTCACTTTGCTCGAACATGTAGTCCATCTCCGTTTAAAATCTACCACACTTTTGGACACCTTTTTTGTACTCTTCAATTCTCTTTTAACAAGAGCCCAATATCTCTCCACTGGCCTTAGCTCCGGGCAGTTTGGAGGATTTGCCTCTCTTGGTACAAATACCACATTATTGTTCTTGTACCACTCAAGGGCTTGTTTACCATAGTGACAGGATGCCAAGTCAGGCCAAAAATAAGTGGACACATTATGAAGTCTTATGAATGGAAGCAGCCTTTTTTGTAAGCATTCCTTGATGTAAATTTCGGTATTTATAGAGCCCGTTGTATCAAATGATTGGCTTCTTTTGCCGCAACTGCATATTGCTTGCCATACCAAAAACTTTCTGGGAAATTTTGTCTGCTTTTGGGTCCTAAACTTTTCTTCAACATTCCCTCGAGCATCAGCAACATAAAACTTTTGAACTGGAAGTTGCGAAAAATCTGCCAGAACATACGTTTCGTCGTCCATTATGCAGCAAGAATATTTTTTTATAAAACTTGACTTCAATTTCCGTGCTCTGTTTTTGGCCTCTAAATTTTTAGCAGCGTTCCTGTCAGGAACTTTTTGAGCCTTGTATGTTTTTAAACCTGCATTAGCTTTTACTTTTCGTACCAAATAGTCCGAGCACTGAGCTAACCGAGCTGCTTTCCTACCGGATGTGTTGGGAGCTCTTTTGAAAATGCGTTCTATTTTTTGGCTTTAGAAACATCATGTGGACCATTCCTTCTACCTGAACCAGGTTTTCTATCAACTGACAAGTTCTCCCGGTACTGTTTAATAACATTGGAAACAGTTTGACGGCAGACCTTTGTATGCTTGGCCAACTTTTTGTAAGACCAAGTTGGGTTTAGTTGAAAATATTTAATAATTTCAGTACGCACTTTTTTCTGGTCACTCATTTTAATCAGATTAACAAAAAAATTAATATAATTGACATTACACATAATAACTGACATGTTTTTCAAAGGTAACTTGATCAAAAAAAAAATATCAAATAATACTTTGGTTGAAAAATGTAATGAAAAACGTGTGTTAAAAATTTTTCGATCTCACTCCTTAGTCGAGACTATAGTCTGTTCTATAGTCGAGACTATAGCCTGTTCTATAGTCGAAAGTATAGTCTGTTCTATAGTCGAAAGTATAGTCTGTTCTATAGTCGAAAGTATAGTCTGTTCTATAGTCGAAACTGTACTCTGTTCTATAGTCGAGACTATAGTTTGTTCTATAGTCGGCAATATAGTTTGTTCTATAGTCGAAACTGTACTCTGTTCTATAGTCGAGACTATAGTTTGTTCTATAGTTGAGAATATAGTTTGTTCTATAGTCGAGACTATAGTTTGTTCTATAGTCGAGACTATTGTCTTTTCTATATTCGATACTATTGTACTATTGTGTTTTCTATATTCGAGACTATTATATGTGGACTATAGATCAGTCTATAGACTGGATTATAGATCAGTCTATAGTCCAGACTATAGATCAGTCTATCGGTCTGTAGTCCAGACTATATTCTAGACTATAGATCGGTCTATAGTCTAAACTATAGATCAGTTTATATTCTGGACTATAGATCAGTCTATAGTCTAGACTATAGATCAGTCTATAGCCTGGACCATAGATCAGTCTATAGCCTGGACCATAGATCAGTCATAGTATGGGCTATAGATCAGTCTATAGTTTGGAGTATAGATATGTCTATAGTCTGGACTATAGATCAGTGTATAGTCTGGACTATAGATCAGTGTATAGTCTGGACTATAGATCAGTGTATAGTCTGGACTATAGATCAGTGTATAGTCTGGACTATAGATCAGTGTATGGTCGGGACTATAGATCAGTGTATGGTCGGGACTATAGATCAGTCTATAGTCTGGACTATAGATCAGTCTATAGTCTGGACTATAGATCAGTCTATAGTCTGGACTATAGATCAGTCTGTAGTCTGGACTATAGATCAGTCTATAGTCTGGACTATAGATCAGTCTATAGTCTGGACTATAGATCAGTCTATAGTCTGGACTATAGATCAGTCTATAGTCTGGACTATAGATCAGTCTATAGTCTGGACTATAGATCAGTCTATGGTCTGGACTATAGATCAGTCTATAGTCTGGACTATAGATCAGTCTATAGTCTGGACTATAGATCAGTCTATAGTCTGGACTATAGATCAGTCTATAGTCTGGACTATAGATCAGTCTATATTCTGGACTATAGATCAGTCTATAGTCTGGACTATAGATCAGTCTATAGTCTGGACTATAGATTAGTTCAATAGTCTGTTCCACAGTATATTCTGTAGAAGAGACTGTAGTCCGTTCTATAGTTGAGACTTTAGTCTAGGCGAGTCCAGTATTTTAAATAGTCCAAACTTCTTTCATTTCTATAACAGTGACTACAGTCTGAACTAATAAACATTTATCTTCAGTGTCAACTTCCTCCAACCCAACACTTAAATTTATTGCTGCTGCTGGACGAGGCAAACCGACGGACGTATAATCATACTTACAACATGTTTCCTTTTTCTTTGGCTTAATATAGTGTGTTTTTGTTGCATCCACAGCAATTTCATATTCTCCTGTCTTCTTGCTATGATAATGTTTATTCGTCTATTTTCTAGACCACCTGCATATAATTTTTATCTTTTTGTTTTTACCTTCATGTAATACTTTTGGTTGATTGTCTGTTGCTTTTTCTCTTTCTTCGACTTGTGTGTGGTGCAACGATTCATATTGTCTGTATTATGATCCTTTTTAGTATATTTTGTCTTTTTCTATTCTATGTGCAATTGTTGTGTCTATTGCAACATGCAATATTATTGACAGTTATGCCTCTTTATTAATGTCATTGTTGTTGTTACCGCAACTAGTGTGTATATAGTTGTGTATAGCTGCTGTTGTTGATGCTATTGCTAAAAACGTATTGCAAATTGTTGCCAACAATTTCATCAATAATTGTTTATTGTTTCAATTTGATCATGTGTAGATTAGGGTTGTTTATAGTCTGTTTTTAGATCTGAGACTATAGATTATTCTATAGTCCAGGCTATGGTATAGTGTCTGTTCCACAGTATATTCTATAGAAGAGACTATAGTCCATATTACTGTAGTAAAGTATTGACTATAGTCTATTCTAGTCATTTACATCGTCTTGAGCTTATGCTATAGTCAACACTACTGTCTATTCTATAGACAAGACTTTTGTCTGTCGTAACTGTAGCTTTTTCCATAGTATTTTTTATTCTCAAACCTATACTTAGTATGTTCTAAAGTCAGGACTATAATCTGTTCTACAATCGTGACTGTAGTCGGTTTTATAGTTAAGACTGTCGTTTGTTACATTGTTGAGCCTTTATATAGTTCATTATTCTATCTATAATCGAGACTTAAGTATGTTCTGTGGTCGAGACTGTCAGTGCTGTAGTCAAGAATATAGTCTATTCTAATGTCGAGTCTAATATATAGTCTGTTCTTATGTCAGGGCTTATGTATGGACTATAGTTAAGACTTATTCATTCTGTTAAAACTATTGTCTGGTTTACAGTCGAAGATGTAAAACGACGAGGCTATAGTCCAGTTACGGATCAACGGGAAGGGAAAAAGAGCAATAGCCCCACTACAAAAATCGAATATGTTGCACACAAAATATATAAATGAGGAAAAAGGAAAAAAGAAAATAAGTGAAAAAAAAATACAAAAGATCAAACCCCCAAACGCTTGAGCTGGATCCGAGGCTGCTATAGTCAAGAAAAAAATCCGATCTTAAGTTAAGACTTCATTCAATATACACTCAGCTCTCAATATTCAAAATGTCATAGAAAAACAATACTCCCTAATAAAATTGCATTCAAACTAGTAGGTCCACACATCTGACCAGTTTTAGCAGATGCTTCTTAAAGGTCTTTTGATTATTATTGTTTATATTGAACTCTTGTTGTTTTTATTATTGTTGTTTTCCTTAACGTTTAAATTATACTTGCAGTAAATTTAATGTCAGTTTATTTTTATATATCTTTTCTCTCTACAGGTTGATTGTCTGTGCAACGTCATTGCAAATAACGTGTACTTTACAAACAATGACATTAAGTTTAAATTTAATTGTTGATTGGTAATAATTTATTTTATTTGTGGCTGGCAATATCGACTGTTTTGAAAATGTAATCGCTTAAATGATATCCAACCGGATGGTTGAATGGCTTGGATGGTAAGTTTAAATTTTTTTTTTTAAGTTGAAGTTTTAAATATAGTTTAAGGCTACAAAAATGTGATGTAAACATGAAAGACATATGCAAAAATTGTTTGTAGAAAGGAATTCATGTAGAGTAATAACCTGAAGTCATCTCTAGCTTTTTAACAGATATCACAAACTGTGGTTACAATTAAATACATTTAACAAAAATTTATAGAATTTTTTATTCACTAGACAACAACAAATATTTCATCATACATCACCCACATATTTATCTTGTTTTTCTCCTTCAACAATATTTTCATTCTATATCATCACTCTGTCTGTACAATACAACATAAACTGTTGGCATAATTCAATTCTTAACTCAAAAATTAACTCATTAAACTTGTATTTGATATAAATAATTTTGAAAATAATTAATTTCAATTAAATTAAACAAAAATTTATCGCCCATTTACTTAAAAAAAATTGGGTGTGATTTTTATGTTGAATCGTTGTCCAGCTCTCTTATCCACTCGTACTTGTTTATATGTACATACGTATGGAGTATCTGTCTTTCTTTTTATTAAGTTATTATCATCATTTTATAAAATTAAATTTTCATTCATACAAGTATTTTATTACATAAATACACATACGTTAAATTGCGCTCTACACTTGATATATTAAATTTAAGAAGAAACTCAGAACCTATTTTGATTACGACTCTATTGGACGATTTTGATTACTAGTTGTACTGATCTATAGACCAGATTATAGATTGATTTATAGAACAGACTATAAACTGATCTATAGACCAGACTATAGACTGCTTTACAGACCAGACTATAGATTAATCTACCGACCAGACTATAGACTGCTCTACAGACCAGACTTTAGCTGTATTCCAGACCTTAGACTGATCTGTAACCAGACTGTAGTCTGATCTCTATTCCAGACTTTAGACTGATCAGTATACCAGACTATAGACTGATCAATAGTCTAGACTATAGACTGATCAATAGTCTAGACTATAGACTGATCTATAGTCCAGACTATAGACTGATCTATAGTCCAGACTATAGACTAATCTATAGTCCAGACTATAGACTAATCTATAGTCCAGACTATAGACTAATCTATAGTCCAGACTATAGACTGATCTATAGTCCAGACTATAGACTAATCTATAGTCCAGACTATAGACTGATCTATAGTCCAGACTATAGACTGATCTATAGTCCAGACTATAGACTGATCTATAGTCCAGACTATAGACTGATCTATAGTCCACACTATAGACTGATCTATAGTCCAGACTATAGACTGATCTATAGTCCAGACTATAGACTGATCTATAGTCCAGACTATAGACTGATCTATAGTCCAGACTATAGACTGATCTATAGTCCAGACTATAGACTGATCTATAGTCCAGACTATAGACTGATCTATAGTCCAGACTATAGACTGATCTATAGTCCAGACTATAGACTGATCTATAGTCCAGACTATAGACTGATCTATAGTCCAGACAATAGACTGATCTATAGTCCAGACTATAGACTGATCTATAGTCCAGACTATAGACTGATCTATAGTCCAGACTATAGACTGATCTATAGTCCAGACTATAGACTGATCTATAGTCCAGACTATAGACTGATCTATAGTCCAGACTATAGACTGATCTATAGTCCAGACTATAGACTGATCTATAGTCCAGACTATAGACTGATCTATAGTCCAGACTATAGACTGATCTATAGTCCAGACTATAGACTGATCTATAGTCCAGGCTATAGACTGATCTATAGTCCAGACTATAGACTGATCTATAGTCCAGACTATAGACTGATCTATAGTCCAGACTATAGACTGATCTATAGTCCAGACTATAGACTGATCTATAGTCCAGACTATAGACTGATCTATAGTCCAGACTATAGACTGATCTATAGTCCAGACTATAGACTGATCTATAGTCCAGACTATAGACTGATCTATAGTCCAGACTATAGACTGATCTATAGTCCAGACTATAGACTGATCTATAGTCCAGACTATAGACTGATCTATAGTCCAGACTATAGACTGATCTATAGTCCAGACTATAGACTGATCTATAGTCCAGACTATAGACTGATCTATAGTCCAGACTATAGACTGATCTATAGTCCAGACTATAGACTGATCTATAGTCCAGACTATAGACTGATCTATAGTCCAGACTATAGACTGATCTATAGTCCAGACTATAGACTGATCTATAGTCCAGAATATAGACTGATCTATAGTCCAGACTATAGACTAACTGTTCTACAGTCCAGACTGTAGACTGATATATAGTCCAGGCTGTAGACTGATATATAGTCCAGACTGTAGACTGATCTATAGTCCAGACTATAGACTGATCTATAGTCCAGACTATAGACTGATCTATAGTCCAGACTATAGACTGATTTATAGTCCAGACTGTAAACTGATCTATAGTCCAGACTGTAGACTGATCTATAGTCCAGATGTAGACTGATCTATAGTCCAGATGTAGACTGATCTATAGTCCAGACTGTAGACTGATCTATAGTCCAGACTATTGACCGCTTTATAGTGCATACTATTGACAGATTTATAGTCCACACTATAGACACATCTATAGTCCACACTATAGAAAGATCTATAGTCAACACTATGGACAAATCTATAGTTCGCACTATAGACTGATGTATAGTCGCCACTATAGACAGATCAATAGTCCACACTTTATCTTATCTATTTTCTATATTATAGACTGATTTAGAGTCTAGATTATTGACTGATCTATAGTCCATATTATAAACTGGTTTATATTCCAGACTATAGCTGATCTTTAGTCCAGACTATGGACTGATCTATAATAAAGGCTACATCCCAGACTAAACACTGATCTATTGGCTTTTTTGTTTAATGTTTAGACAATAGTCTGTTCAGTTAAAGCCAAGATTATAATGATTACTTTAAACTTTCGAAATCGATGTAGGTTCTTATATGTTCGGACAGGATCGATTATACTTTCATATAGTTTATTTCGGCTTGTTATTAAATTATCTAGCAAATACTTTTTAATATCGTATTGAGTTCAACCCAACAGAAGAGAAAATCGTACATATAATCGCACTTAAAGTGCGAGTTGAGTGCATCATAAACTTATTTTCAGTTGTTGTTATTTTTTTCAAGTCCGTTCATTAAAGCAACACCCTCAATACAGATTGTGAATCGCCGCTGTTGTTGTTCTTGTAGTAGTTTTTCTTTATTCATATAGTATATTTTGTTGTAGTTGAATACAATTGGCGCTTATACGTCTGCTGCGCATTTGTATTAATCCAATTTGTGATCATATCAGATGTTGTTAATATTGTTATTGTTGTTGCGGTTCTTGTTGTAGTTACAAGTAAATACGTACAACAACTGACACATCAGTTGATAAATTTTAATAGAGTTTTAAGTATATGAATCTAGTGGTTTTGAAGGATTCATTTGATCCTTTTTAGTGAGAAATCATTAATTATGTACTTTGCTCAGATCAGTTGATTGACTCTTATGTAATCGTTTTAATTCAAACAACAAGTCAATCTTTAATTGCTTAGTAAGGGTCTGGCACCTTGAACTACAGGGTATTAATTTATATCTGGTTGACTCGTCGTCGTACTTATCTAAAAAATAAGATCAATTGTTGTTCTTGTTATTTGTCGTACTCGTAAATTCTTTACAAATGAAGATGAAAATAATCTTAAGAGTTGAGTTAATGCATACAATGTATGAATGTATCTAGATACAAATATACTGACACACAACATGCAACGAAACCAAATGTTATTTTCATTTATATATTTGTTATATTCTTAAGGGAGTTGTATTGTTCCGATATTGTTTTCATTGTTTATTTTTTGTTAATCAAGTGGTTTTTATGGTGTTTCACTTTAAATTTATAACATTTAGTAATTTTAATTTTTTTATAATTGCTTTCATTGTCTTTCTCCGCATATCTGTAGAGTATTACCCCCCTTGTTTTAAGTTAAACTTTATACATATATCATTGTTCTAGTAACCTTTGATTTCCGTTTAGGAATAATATCAATTGTCTAACACGAATTGTTATCTAACTCTTACTTGTAACAATTGTATTGTGGTTGTGGTTTGAGTAAAAGTACTACTACCACAGTTGTGAAAAGAAATGACGTACAAATTTAAAATGCTGCGGTTACTGATATTAGTTTGCTTTGATAACTTCGTCTTTGATTAATAGTAATTAAATAGTTGGTATTCTTTTTATGCCTTAATATGTTATAGAAACTATGGCTTTTACAGTCCAGATTGTGTGGTCGATATTTCGTTATTTTGACTAAAAATATAAAAATCCATTTATCTTGGAAACTAGAAGAGATAGAGCCAAAACAATGATAATCTGTGATCACTTTCATTTCCCACTGAAAATCGATATTTTGAGTGAAAACATAAAATTTCATTTATCTTGGAAGCTAGAAGAGATAGAGCCAAAACAATGATAATCTGTGATCACTTTCATTTCCCACTGAAAATCGATATTTTGAGTGAAAATATAAAAGTCCATTTATCTTGGAAACTAGAAGAGATGGAGCCAAAACAGTGATAATCCGTGATCACTTTCATTTCCCACTAAAAATCGATATTTTGATATTTTGAGTGAAAACAAAAAGTCCACTTATCTTGGAAACTAGAAGAGATATAGCCAAAACAATGATAATCTATGATCACTTTCATTTCCCACTAAAAATCGATATTTTGAGTGAAAACATAAAAGTCTATTTATCTTGGAAACTAGAAGAGATAGATCGAAAAAAATGATAATCTGTGATCACTTTCATTACCCACTAAAAATCGATATTTTGAGTGAAAACATAAAAGTCTATTTATCTTGGAAACTAGAAGAGATAGATCCAAAACAATGATAATCTGTGATCACTTTTACTTCCTAAAATTAAACTTTTAAACTTTAAACTTTTTTTTAAAACTTTTACTAAAAATTGATACTTTGAGTGAAAACATAAAAGTCCATTTATCTTGGAAACTAGAAGAGATAGAGCCAAAACAATAATAATCTGTGATCACTTTCATTTCTCACTAAAAATCGATGTTTTGAGTGAAAATATAAAATTCCATTTATCTTGGAAACTAGAAGAGATATAGCCAAAACAATGATTATCTGTGATCACTTTCATTTCCCACTGAAAATCGATATTTTAAGTAAAAATATAAAAAGTCCATTTATCTTGGAAACTAGAAGAGATAGAGCCAAAACAATGATAATCTGTGATCACTTTCATATCCCACTGAAAATCAATATTTTGAGTGAAAATATAAAAGTCCATTTATCTTGGAAACTAGAAGAGATAGAGCCAAAACAGTGATAATCCGTGATCACTTTCATTTCCCACTAAAAATCGATATTTTGATATTTTGAGTGAAAACAAAAAGTCCACTTATCTTGGAAACTAGAAGAGATATAGCCAAAACAATGATAATCTATGATCACTTTCATTTCCCACTAAAAATCGATATTTTGAGTGAAAACATAAAAGTCTATTTATCTTGGAAACTAGAAGAGATAGATCGAAAAAAATGATAATCTGTGATCACTTTCATTACCCACTAAAAATCGATATTTTGAGTGAAAACATAAAAGTCTATTTATCTTGGAAACTAGAAGAGATAGATCCAAAACAATGATAATCTGTGATCACTTTTACTTCCTAAAATTAAACTTTTAAACTTTAAACTTTTTTTTAAAACTTTTACTAAAAATTGATACTTTGAGTGAAAACATAAAAGTCCATTTATCTTGGAAACTAGAAGAGATAGAGCCAAAACAATAATAATCTGTGATCACTTTCATTTCTCACTAAAAATCGATGTTTTGAGTGAAAATATAAAATTCCATTTATCTTGGAAACTAGAAGAGATATAGCCAAAACAATGATTATCTGTGATCACTTTCATTTCCCACTGAAAATCGATATTTTAAGTGAAAATATAAAAAGTCCATTTATCTTGGAAACTAGAAGAGATAGAGCCAAAACAATGATAATCTGTGATCACTTTCATATCCCACTGAAAATCAATATTTTGAGTGAAAATATAAAAGTCCATTTATCTTGGAAACTAGAAGAGATAGAGCCAAAACAATGATAATCTGTGATCACTTTCATTTCCCACTGAAAATCGATATTTTGGGTGAAAATATAAAAGTCTATTTATCTTGGAAACTGGAATGATAATCTGTGATCACTTTCATTTCCCACTAAAAATTGATATCTTGAGTGAAAACATAAAAGTCTATTTATCTCGGAAACTAGAAGAGATAGAGCCAAAACAATGATAATCTGTGATCACTTTCATTTCCCACTGAAAATCGATATTTTGAGTGAAAATATAAAAGTCCATTTATCTTGGAAACTAGAAGAGATAGATCCAAAAAATGATAATCTGTGATCACTTTCATTACCCACTAAAAATCGATATTTTGAGTGAAAACATAGAAGTCTATTTATTTGGAAAACTAGAATAGATAGATCAAAAACAATGATAATCTGTGATCACTTTTACTTCTAAAATTAAACTTTTAAACTTTAAACTTTTTTAAAACTTTTACTAAAAATTGATACTTTGAGTGAAAACATAAAAGTCCATTTATCTTGGAAACTAGAAGAGATAGAGCCAAAACAATAATAATCTGTGATCACTTTCATTTTCCACTATAAAATCGATATTTTGAGTGAAAAATATAAAAGTCCATCTTATCTTGGAAACTAGAAGAGATAGATCCAAAAAAATGATAATCTGTGATCACTTTCATTACCCACTAAAAATCGATATTTTGAGTGAAAACATAGAAGTCTATTTATCTTGGAAACTAGAAGAGATAGATCCAAAACAATGATAATCTGTGATCACTTTTACTTCCTAAAATTAAACTTTAAACTTGTTTTAAAACTTTTACTAAAAGTTGATACTTTGAGTGAAAACATAAAAGTCCATTTATCTTGGAAACTAGAAGAGATAGAGCCAAAACAATAATAATCTGTGATCACTTTCATTTCCCACTAAAAATCGATGTTTTGAGTGAAAATATAAAAGTCCATTTATCTTGGAAACTAGAAGAGATATAGCCAAAACAATGATAATCTGTGATCTCTTTCATTTCCCACTGAAAATCGATATTTTAAGTGAAAACATAAAAGTCCATTTATCTTGGAAACTAGAAGAGATAGAGCCAAAACAATAATAATCTGTGATCACTTTCATTTCCCACTGAAAATCGATATTTTGAGTGAAAATATAAAAGTCCATTTATCTTGGATCTTCTAGTTTCCACTAAAAATCGATATTTTGAGTGAAAACATAAAAGTCCATTTATCTTAGAAATTGGAAGAGATAGAGCCAAAACAATGATAATCTGTGATCACTTTCATTTCCAACTAAAAATCGATATTTTGAGTAAAAACATATGAGTCCATTTATCTTGAAAACTAGAAGAGATAGAGCCAAAACAATAATAATCTGTGATCACTTTCATTTCCCACTGAAAATCGATATTCTGATTGATAATATAAAAATCTATTTATCTTGGAAACTAGAAGAAATAGAGCAAAAACAATGATAATCTGTGATCACTTTCATTTCCCACTGAAAATCGATATTTTGAGTGAAAATATAAAAGTCCATTTATCTTGGATCTTCTAGTTTCCACTAAAAATCGATATTTTGAGTGAAAACATAAAAGTCCATTTATCTTGGAAACTAGAAGAGATAGAGCAAAAACAATGATAATTTGTGATCACTTTCATTTCCCACTAAAAATCGATATTTTGAGTGAAAACATAAAAGTCCATTTATCTTGGAAACTAGAAGAGATAGAGCCAAAACAATGATAATCTGTGATCACTTTCATTTCCCACTGAAAATCGATATTTTGAGTGAAAATATAAAAGTCCATTTATCTTGGATCTTCTAGTTTCCACTAAAAATCGATATTTTGAGTGAAAACATAAAAGTCCATTTATCTTAGAAATTGGAAGAGATAGAGCCAAAACAATGATAATCTGTGATCACTTTCATTTCCCACCGAAAATCGATATTTTGAGTGAAAATATAAAAGTCCATTTATCTTGGAAACTAGAAGAGATAGAGACAAAACAATGATAATCTGTGATCACCTTCATTTCCAACTAAAAATCGATATTTTGAGTAAAAACATATGAGTCCATTTATCTTGAAAACTAGAAGAGATAGAGCCAAAACAATAATAATCACTCAAAATATCGATTTTCAGTGGGAAATGAAAGTGATCACAGATTATTATTGTTTTGGCTCTATCTCTTCTAGTTTCCAAGATAAATGGACTTTTATGTTTTCACTTAAAATATCGATTTTCAGTGGGAAATGAAAGAGATCACAGATTATCATTGTTTTGGCTATATCTCTTCTAGTTTCCAAGATAAATGGACTTTTATATTTTCACTCAAAACATCGATTTTTAGTGGGAAATGAAAGTGATCACAGATTATTATTGTTTTGGCTCTATCTCTTCTAGTTTCCAAGATAAATGGACTTTTATGTTTTCACTCAAAGTATCAACTTTTAGTAAAAGTTTTAAAACAAGTTTAAAGTTTAATTTTAGGAAGTAAAAGTGATCACAGATTATCATTGTTTTGGATCTATCTCTTCTAGTTTCCAAGATAAATAGACTTCTATGTTTTCACTCAAAATATCGATTTTTAGTGGGTAATGAAAGTGATCACAGATTATCATTTTTTTGGATCTATCTCTTCTAGTTTCCAAGATAAATGGACTTTTATATTTTCACTCAAAATATCGATTTTTAGTGGGAAATGAAAGTGATCACAGATTATTATTGTTTTGGCTCTATCTCTTCTAGTTTCCAAGATAAATGGACTTTTATGTTTTCACTCAAAGTATCAATTTTTAGTAAAAGTTTTAAAAAAAGTTTAAAGTTTAAAAGTTTAATTTTAGGAAGTAAAAGTGATCACAGATTATCATTGTTTTGGATCTATCTATTCTAGTTTCCAAGATAAATAGACTTCTATGTTTTCACTCAAAATATCGATTTTTAGTGGGTAATGAAAGTGATCACAGATTATCATTTTTTGGATCTATCTCTTCTAGTTTCCAAGATAAATGGACTTTTATATTTTCACTCAAAATATCGATTTTCAGTGGGAAATGAAAGTGATCACAGATTATCATTGTTTTGGCTCTATCTCTTCTAGTTTCCGAGATAAATAGACTTTTATGTTTTCACTCAAGATATCAATTTTTAGTGGGAAATGAAAGTGATCACAGATTATCATTCCAGTTTCCAAGATAAATAGACTTTTATATTTTCACCCAAAATATCGATTTTCAGTGGGAAATGAAAGTGATCACAGATTATCATTGTTTTGGCTCTATCTCTTCTAGTTTCCAAGATAAATGGGCTTTTATATTTTCACTCAAAATATCGATTTTTAGTGGGAAATAAAAGTGATCACAGATTGTCATTGTTTTGGCTCTATCTCTACTAGTTTCTAAGATAAATGGACTTTTATATTTTCACCCAAAACATCGATTTTCAGTGGGAAATGAAAGTGATCACAGATTATCATTGTTTTGGCTCTATCTCTTCTAGTTTTCAAGATAAATGGACTTTTATGTTTTCACTCAAAATATCGATTTTAGTGGGAAATGAAAGTGATCACAGATTATCATTGTTTTAGCTCTATCTCTTCTAGTTTCCAAGATAAATAGACTTTTATATTTTCACTCAAAATATCGATTTTTAGTGGGAAATGAAAGTGATCACAGATTATCATTGTTTTAGCTCTATCTCTTCTAGTTTCCAAGATAAATGGACTTTTATGTTTTCACTCAAAATATCGATTTTCAGTGGGAAATGAAAGTGATCACAGATTATCATTGTTTTGGCTATATCTCTTCTAGTTTCCAAGATAAATGGACTTTTATGTTTTTACTCAAAATATCGATTTTCAGTGGGAAATGAAAGTGATCACAGATTATCATTGTTTTGGCTCTATCTCTTCTAGTGTCCAAGATAAATGGACTTCTATGTTTTCACTTTTTTAGTGGGAAATGAAAGTGATCACAGATTATCATTGTTTTGACTCTATCTCTCCTAGTTTCCAAGATAAATGGACTTTTATATTTTTACTCAAAATATCGATTTTTAGTGGACTTTTATTAATGGACTTTTATGTTTTCACTCAAAATATCGATTTTCAGTGGGAAATGAAAGTGATCACAGATTATTATTGTTTTGGCTCTATCTCTTCTAGTTTCCAAGATAAATGGACTTTTATGTTTTCACTCAAAATATCGATTTTCAGTGGGAAATGAAAGTGATCACAGATTACCATTGTTTTGGCTCTATCTCTTCTAGTTTCCAAGATAAATGGACTTTTATGTTTTCACTCAAAATATCGATTTTTAGTGGGAAATGAAAGTGATCACAGATTATCATTGTTTTGGCTCTATCTCTTCTAGTTTCCAAGATAAATGGACTTTTATGTTTTCACTCAAAATTCGATTTTCATTAGGAAGTAGAAGTGATCAGAGATTGTCATTATTTTGGCTCTATCTCTTCTAGTTTCCAAGATAAATAAACATTTATATTTTCACTCAAAAAATCGATTTTCATTAGGAAATAGAAACAATCACAGATTACCTTTATTTTGGCTCTATCTCTTCTAGTTTCCAAGATAAATGGACTTTTATGTTTTCACTCAATAAATCGATTTCTATTAGGAAACAGAAGTGATCACAGATTATCATTATTTTGGCTCTATCTCTTCTACTTTCCAAGATAAATGGACTTTTATGTTTTCACTCAAAAAATCGATTTTCATAAGGAAGTAGAAGTGATCACAGAATATCATTATTTTGGCTCTATCTCTTCTAGTTTCCAAGATAAATAAACATTTATGTTTTTACTCAAAAAATCGATTTTTGATGGGAAATAGAAGTGATCACAGATTATATTTATTTTGGCTCTATCTCTTCTAGTTTCCAAGATAAATGGACTTTTGTGTTTTCACTCGAAAAATCGATTTTCATTAGGAAGTAGAAGTGATCACAGATTATCATTATTTTGGCTCTATCTCTTCTAGTTTTCAAGATAAATAAACATTTATATTTTCACTCAAAAAATCGATTTTCATTAGGAAATAGAAGCAATCACAGATTACCTTTATTTTGGCTCTATCTCTCCTAGTTTCCAAGATAAATGGACTTTTGTGTTTTCACTCAAAAAATCGATTTTCATTAGGAAATAGAAGTGATCACAGATTATCCTTATTTTGGCTCTATCTCTTCTAGTTTCCAAGATAAATGGACTTTTATGTTTTTACTCAAGAAATCGATTTTTATTAGGAAAAGAAGTGATCACAGATTATCCTTATTTTGGCTCTATCTCTTCCAGTTTCCAAAATAAATGGACTTTTATGTTTTTACTCAAACAATCGATTTTCATTAGGAAATAGAAGTGATCACAGATTATCCTTATTTTGGCTCTATCTCTTCTAGTTTCCAAGATAAATAGACTTTTATGTTTTCACTCAAACAATCGAGTTTTTGTAGGAAAGAGAAGTGATCACAGATTGTATTTATCTTGGCTCTATATCTTCTAGTTTCCAAAATAAATAGACTTTTATGTTTTCACTCAAAAAATCGTTTTTCATTGGGAGATAGAAGTGATCACAGATTATCTTTATTATGGCTCTATCTCTTCTAGTTTCCAAGATAAATGGACTTTTATGTTTTCACTCAAACAATCGATCTTAATTAGGAAATAGAAGTTATCACAGATTATCTTTATTTTGGCTCTATCTCTTCTAGTTTCCAAGATAAATGGACTTTTATTTTTTCACTCAAAAAATCGATTTTTGATGGAAAATAGAAGTGATCACAGATTATCTTTATTATGGCTCTATCTCTTCTAGTTTCCAAGATAAATGGACTTTTATGTTTTTACTTAAAAAATCGATTTTCATTAGGATATAGAAGTGATCACAGACTATCTTTATTTTGGCTCTATCTCTTCTAGTTTCCAAGATAAATATACATTTTTGTTTTCACTCAAATAATCGATAGAGCCAAAATAAAGATAATATGTGATCATTTCTATTTCCTAATGAAAATCGATTTTTTGAGTGAAAACATAAAAGTCCATTTATCTTGGAAACTAGAAGAGATAGAGCCAAAATAAAGATAATCTGTGATCACTTCTATTTCCTAATAAAGATCGATTGTTGAGTGAAACATAAAAGTCCATTTATCTTGGAAACTAGAAGAGATAGAGCCAGAATAAAGATAATCTGTGATCACTTCTATTTCCTAATAAAGATCGATTTTTTGAGTGAAAACATAAAAGTCCATCTATCTTGGAAACTAGAAGAGATAGAGCCAAAATAAATAATCTATAATCACTTCTATTTTGTAACGAAAATCGAATTTTTAAGTGAAAACATAAAAGTCCATTTATCTTGGAAACTAGAAGAGATAGAGCCAAAATTTTCACTCAAAAATCGATTTTTCGAGTGAAAAAATAAAAGTCCATTTATCTTGGAAACTAGAAGAGATAGAGCCAAAATAAAGATAATCTGTGATCACTTCTATTTCCTAATAAAGATCGATTGTTTGAGTGAAACATAAAAGTCCATTTATCTTGGAAACTAGAAGAGATAGAGCCAAAATAAAGATAATCTGTGATCACTTCTATTTCTTAATGAAAATCGATTTTTTGAGTGAAAACATAAAAGTCCATTTTTCTTGGAAACTAGAAGAGATAGAGCCAAAATAAAGATAATCTGTGATCACTTCTATTTCCTAATGAAAATCGATTTTTTGAGTGAAAACATAAAAGTCCATTTATCTTGGAAACTAGAAGAGATAGAGCCATAATAAAGATAATCTGTGCTCACTTCTATTTCCCATCAAAAATCGATCTTTTGAGTGAAAACAAACTAGAAGAGATAGAGCCAAAATAAAGATAATCTGTGATCACTTCTATTTCTTAATGAAAATCGATTTTTTGAGTGAAAACATAAAAGTCCATTTATCTTGGAAACTAGAAGAGATAGAGCCAAAATAAAGATAATCTGTGATCACTTCTATTTCCTAATAAAGATCGATTGTTTGAGTGAAAAAATTAAAGTCCATTTATCTTGGAAACTAGAAGAGATAGAGCCAAAATAAAGATAATCTGTGATCACTTCTATTTCCTAATAAAGATCGATTGTTTGAGTGAAAACATAAAAGTCCATTTATCTTGGAAACTAGAAGAGATAGCCAAAATAAAGATAATCTATAATCACTTCTATTTCGTAATGAAAATCGATTTTTTGAGTGAAAACATAAAATATCTATTGTTTGAGTGAAAACATAAAAGTCCATTTATCTTGGAAACTAGAAGAGATAGAGCCAAAATAAAGATAATCTGTGATCAATTCTATTTCCTAATAAAGATCGATTGTTTGAGTGAAAACATAAAAGTCCATTTATCTTGGAAACTAGAAGAGATCACTTCGATTTACTAATGAAAATCGATTTTTTGAGTGAAAACATAAAAGATCTATTGTTTGAGTGAAAACATAAAAGTCCATTTATCTTGGAAACTAGAAGAGATAGAGCCAAAATAAAGATAATCTGTGATCACTTCTATTTCCTAATAAAGATCGATTGTTTGAGTGAAAACATAAAATTTATTCTATCTTGAGAAACTAGAAGAGATCACTTCGATTTACTAAACAAAATCTGTGATCACTTTCATTTCCACTGTAAATCGATATTTTGAGTGAAAACATAAAAGTCCATTTATCTTGGAAACTAGAAGAGATAGAGCCAAAACAATGATAATCTGCGATCACTTTCATTCCCACTAATAATCGATATTTTGAGTGAAAACATAAAAGTCCATTTATCTTGGAAACTAGAAGAGATAGCGCCAAAACCATGATAATCTGCGATCACTTTCATTCCCACTAATAATCGATATTTTGAGTGAAAACATAAAAGTCCATTGATCTTGGAAACTAGAAGAGATAGAGCCAATACAATGATAATCTGTGATCACTTTCATTTCCCACTGAAAATCGATATTTTGAGTGAAAACATAAAAGTCCATTTGTCTTGGAAACTAGAAGAGATAGAGCCAAAACAATGATAATCTGTGATCACTTTCATTTCCACTGTAAATCGATATTTTGAGTGAAAACATAAAAGTCCATTTATCTTGGAAACTAGAAGAGATAGAGCCAAAACAATGGTAATTTGTGATCACTTTCATTTCCCACTGAAAATAGATATTTTGAATGAAAACACAAAAGTCCATTTATCTTGGAAACTAGAAGAGATAGAGCCAAAACAATGATAATCTGTGATCACTTTCATTTCCACTGTAAATCGATATTTTGAGTGAAAACATAAAAGTCCATTTATCTTGGAAACTAGAAGAGATAGAGCCAAAACAATGATAATCTGTGATCACTTTCATTTCCCACTAAAATCGATATTTTGAGTGAAAACAGAAAAGTTTATTTATCTTGGAAACTAAAAGAGATAGAGACAAAACAATGATAATCTGTGATCACTTTTATTTCCCACTGAAAGTCAATATTTTGAGTGAAAATATAAAAGTCCATTTATCTTGGAAACTAGAAGAGATAGAGCCAAAACAATGATAATCTGTGATCACTATCATTTCCCACTATAAATCGACATTTTGAGTAAAAACATAAAAGTTTATTTATCTTGGAAACTAGAAGAGGTAGAGCCTAAACAATGATAATCTGTGATCACTTTTATTTCCCACTTAAATTCCGTTTTTTGAGTGAAAACATAAAAGTCCATTATCTTGGAAACTAGAAGAGATAGAGCCAAAACAATGATAATCTGTGATCACTTTCATTTCCCACTGTAAATCGACATTTTGAGTGAAAACATAAAAGTCCATTTATCTTGGAAACTAGAAGAGATAGAGCCAAAACAATGATAATCTGTGATCACTTTCATTTGCCACTGAAAATCGATATTTTGAGTGAAAACATAAAAGTCCATTTATCTTGGAAACTAGAAGAGATAGAGCCAAAACAATGATAATCTGTGATCGCTTTTATTTCCCACTAAAAATCGATATTTAGAGTGAAAACATAAAAGTCCATTTATCTTGGAAACTAGAAGAGATAGAGCCAAAACCATGATAATCTGCGATCACTTTCATTCCCTCTAATAATCGATATTTTGAGTGAAAACATAAAAGTCCATTTATCTTGGAAACTAGAAGAGATAGAGCCAAAACAATGATAATCTGTGATCACTTTCATTTCCCACTAAAAATCGATATTTTAAGTGAAAACATAAAAGTCCATTTATCTTGGAAACTAGAAGAGATAGAGCCAAAACAATGATAATCTGTGATCACTTTCATTTCCCACTGAAAATCGATATTTTGAGTGAAAACATAAAAGTCCATTTATCTTGGAAACTAGAAGAGATAGAGCCAAAACAAGGATAATCTTTCATTCCCACTAAAAATCGATATTTTGAGTGAAAACATAAAAGTCCATTTATCTTGGAAACTAGAAGAGATAGAGCCAAAACAATGATAATCTGTGATCACTTTCATTTCCCACTGAAAATCGATATTTTGAGTGAAAACATAAAAGTCCATTTATCTTGGAAACTAGAAGAGATAGAGCCAAAACAATGATAATCTGTGATCACTTTCATTTCCCACTAAAAATCGATATTTTTAGTGAAAATATAAAAGTCCTTTTATCTTGGAAACTAGAAGAGATAGAGCCAAAACAATGATAATCTGCGATCACTTTCATTCCCACTAATAATCGATATTTTGAGTGAAAATATAAAAGTCCATTTATCTTGGAAACTAGAAGAGATAGAGCCAAAGCAATGATAATATGTGATCACTTTCATTTCCCACTGAAAATCGATATTTTGAGTGAAAACATAAAAGTCCATTTATCTTGGAAACTAGAAGAGATAGAGCCAAAACAATGATAATTTGTGATCACTTTCATTTCCCACTGAAAATCGATATTTTGAGTGAAAACATAAAAGTCCATTTATCTTGGAAACTAGAAGAGATAGAGCCAAAACAATGATAATCTGTGATCACTTTCATTTCCCACTAAAAATCGATATTTTGAGAAAAAATATAAAAGTCCATTTATCTTGGAAACTAGAAGAGATAGAGCCAAAACAATGATAATCTGTGATTACTTTCATTTCCCACTAAAAATCGATATTTTTAGTGAAAATATAAAAGCCCATTTATCTTGGAAACTAGAAGAGATAGAGCCAAAACAACGATAATCTGTGATCACTTTCATTCCCACTAAAAATCGATATTTTGAGTGAAAACATAAAAGTCCATTTATCTTGGAAACTAGAAGAGATAGAGCCAAAACAATGATAATCTGTGATCACTTTCATTTCCCACTAAAAATCGATATTTTGAGTGAAAATAGAAAAGTCCATTTATCTTGGAAACTAGAAGAGATAGAGCCAAAACAATGATAATCTGTGATCACTTTCATTCCCACTAAAAATGAGTATTTTGAGTGAAAACATAAAAGTCCATTTGGAAACTAGAAGAGATAGAGCCAAAACAATGATAATCTGTGATCACTTTCATTTCCCACTAAAAATCGATATTTTGAGTGAAAACATAAAAGTCCATTTATCATTTCCAACTAAAAATCGATATTTTGAGTGAAAATATAAAAGTCCATTTATCTTGGAAACTAGAAGAGATAGAGCCAAAACAATGATAATCTGTGATCACTTTCATTTCCCACTAAAAATCGATATTTTTAGTGAAAACATAAAAGTCCATTTATCTTGGAAACTAGATGAGATAGAGCCAAAACCATGATAATCTGCGATCACTTTCATTCCCACTAATAATCGATATTTTGAGTGAAAACATAAAAGTCCATTTATCTTGGAAACTAGAAGAGATAGAGCCAATACAATGATAATCTGTGATCACTTTCATTTCCCACTGAAAATCGATATTTTTAGTGAAAACATAAAAGTCCATTTATCTTGGAAACTAGATGAGATAGAGCCAAAACCATGATAATCTGTGATCACTTTCATTCCCACTAATAATCGATATTTTGAGTGAAAACATAAAAGTCCATTTATCTTGGAAACTAGAAAAAATAGAGCCAATACAATGATAATCTGTGATCACTTTCATTTCCCACTGAAAATCGATATTTTGAGTGAAAACATAAAAGTCCATTTATCTTGGAAACTAGAAGAGATAGAACCAAAACAATGATAATCTGTGATCACTTTCATTTCCCACTGAAAATCTTAGAAATTAGAAGAGATGTTTTGAGTGAAAACATAAAAGTCCATTTATCTTGGAAACTAGAAGAGATAGAGCCAAAACAATGATAATCTGTGATCACTTTCATTTCCTACTGAAAATCGATATTTTGAGTAAAAATATAAAAGTCCATTTATCTTAGAAACTAGAAGAGATAGAGCCAAAACAATGATAATCTGTGATCACTTTTATTTCCCACTAAAGAGCGATATTTTGAGTGAAAATATAAAAGTCCATATATCTTGGAAACTAGAAGAGATAGAGCCAAAACAATGATAATCTGTGATCACTTTCATTTCCCACTAAAAATCGATATTTTGAGTGAAAACAGAAAAGTTTATTTATCTTGGAAACTAAAAGAGATAGAGACAAAACAATGATAATCTGTGATCACTTTCATTTCCCACTGAAAATCGATATTTTGAGTGAAAATATAAAAGTCCATCTATCTTGCAAACTAGAAGAGATAGAGCCAAAACAATGATAATCTGTGATCACTATCATTTCCCACTAAAAATCTATATTTTGAGTGAAAACATAAAAGTTTATTTATCTTGGAAACTAGAAGAGATAGAGCCAAAACAATGATAATCTGTGATCACTTTTATTTCCCACTTAAATTCCGTTTTTTGAGTGAAAACATAAAAGTCCATTTATCTTGGAAACTAGAAGAGATAGAGCCAAAACAATGATAATCTGTGATCACTTTTATTTCCCACTGTAAATCGATATTTTGAGTGAAAACATAAAAGTCCATTTATCTTGGAAACTAGAAGAGATAGAGCCAAAACAATGATAATCTGTGATCACTTTCATATCCCACTGAAAATCGATATTTTGAGTGAAAACATAAAAGTCCATTTATCTTGGAAACTAGAAGAGATAGAGCCAAAACAATGATAATCTGTGATCACTTTCATTTCCAATGTAAATCGATATTTTGAGTGAAAACATAAAAGTCCATTTATCTTGGAAACTAGAAGAGATAGAGCCAAAACAATGATAATCTGTGATCACTTTCATTTCCCACTGAAAATCGATATTTTGAGTGAAAACATAAAAGTCCATTTATCTTGGAAACTAGAAGAGATAGAGCCAAAACAATGATAATCTGTGATCACTTTTATTTCCCACTAAAAATCGATATTTAGAGTGAAAACATTAAAGTCCATTTATCTTGGAAACTAGAAGTGATAGAGCCAAAACCATGATAATCTGCGATCACTTTCATTCCCACTAATAATCGATATTTTGAGTGAAAACATAAAAGTCCATTTATCTTGGAAACTAGAAGAGATAGAGCCAATACAATGATAATCTGTGATCACTTTCATTTCCCACTGAAAATCTTAGAAATTAGAAGAGATAGAACCAAAACAATGATAATCTGCGATCACTTTCATTCCCACTAATAATCGATATTTTGAGTGAAAACATAAAAGTCATTTATCTTGGAAACTAGAAGAGATAGAGCCAAAACAATGATAATCTGTGATCACTTTCATTTCCCACTGAAAATCGATATTTTGAGTGAAAATATAAAAGTCTATTTATCTTGGAAACTAGAAGAGATAGAGCCATAACAATGATAATCTGTGATCACTTTCATTTCCCACTAAAAATCGATATTTTGAGTGAAAACATAAAAGTCCATTTATCTTGGAAACAAGAAGAGATAGAGCCAAAACAATGATAATCTGTGATCACTTTCATTTCCCACTGAAAGTCGATATTTTGAGTGAAAACATAAAAGTCCATTTATCTTGGAAACTAGAAGAGATAGAGCCAAAACAATGATAATCTGTGATCACTTTCATTTCCACTGTAAATCGATGATATTTGAGTGAAAACATAAATGTCAATTTTCTGGCTAAACTAGAGGCCTTACGGCAAAAACAATGATAGTCTGTGATCACTATCATTTCTCACTAAAAATCGATATTTGAGTGAAAACATAAAAGTCCATTTTCTGGCTAAACTAGACGCCCTAGAGCAAAAACAATGATAATCTGTGATCACTTTCATTTCTCACTAAAAATCGATATTTGAGTGTAAAAGTCACTAAAAATCGATATTTGGGTGAAAACATAAAAGTCCATTTTCTGGCTAAACTAGAGGCCCTAGGGCAAAAACAATGATAATCTGTGATCACTATCATTTCTCACTAAAAATCGATATTTGAGTAAAAACATAAAAGTCCATTTTCTGGCTAAACTGGAGGCCCTAGAGCAAAAACAATGATAATCTGTGATCACTATCATATCTCACTAAAAATCGATATTTGAGTGAAAACATAAAAGTCACTAAAAATCGATATTTGAGTGAAAACATAAAAGTCCATTGATCACTTTCACATCTCACTAAAAATCGATATTTGAGTGAAAACATAAAAGTCCATTTTCTGGCTAAACTAGACGCCCTAGGACAAAAACAATGATAATCTGTGATCACTATCATTTCTCACTAAAATCGATATTTGAGTGAAAACACTAAAGTCCATTTTCTATTTGAGTGAAAACATAAAAGTCCATTTTCTGGCTAAACTAGAGGCCCTAGGGCAAAAACAATGATAATCTGTGATCACTATCATTTCTCAATAAAAATCGATATTTGAGTGAAAACATAAAAGTCACTAAAAATCGATATTTGAGGAAAACATAAAAGTTCATTTCTGGCTAAACTAGAGGCCCTAGGGCAAAAACAATGATAATCTGTGATCACTATCATTTCTCACTAAAAATCGATATTTGAGTGAAAACATAAATATCAATTTTCTGGCTAAACTAGAGGCCTTACGGCAAAAACAATGATAATCTGTGATCACTATCATTTCTCACTAAAAATCGATATTTGAGTGACAACATAAAACTCCATTTTCTGACTAAACTAGAGGCCCTAGGGCAAAAACAATGATAATCTGTGATCACTTTCATTTCTCACTAAAAATCGATATTTGAGTGTAAACGTAAAAGTCACTAAAAATCGATATTTGAGTGAAATCATTATAGTCCATTTTCTGGCTAAACTAGACGCCCTAGGGCAAAAACAATGATAATCTGTGATCACTATCATTTCTCACTAAAAATCGATATTTGAGTGACAACATAAAAGTCCGTTTTCTGGCTAAACTATGACGCCCCCCCCCAAAAACCCAAAACAAGAGCCCAGCCCCCCCCAAAAACCCCCCCAAAGAAAAAAAACGGACTTTTATGTTGTCACTCAAATATCGATTTTTAGTGAGAAATGATAGTGATCACAGATTATCATTGTTTTTGCCCTAGGGCGTCTAGTTTAGCCAGAAAATGGACTATAATGATTTCACTCAAATATCGATTTTTAGTGACTTTTACGTTTACACTCAAATATCGATTTTTAGTGAGAAATGAAAGTGATCACAGATTATCATTGTTTTTGCCCTAGGGCCTCTAGTTTAGTCAGAAAATGGAGTTTTATGTTGTCACTCAAATATCGATTTTTAGTGAGAAATGATAGTGATCACAGATTATCATTGTTTTTGCCGTAAGGCCTCTAGTTTAGCCAGAAAATTGATATTTATGTTTTCACTCAAATATCGATTTTTAGTGAGAAATGATAGTGATCACAGATTATCATTGTTTTTGCCCTAGGGCCTCTAGTTTAGCCAGAAAATGAACTTTTATGTTTTCCCTCAAATATCGATTTTTAGTGACTTTTATGTTTTCACTCAAATATCGATTTTTATTGAGAAATGATAGTGATCACAGATTATCATTGTTTTTGCCCTAGGGCCTCTAGTTTAGCCAGAAAATGGACTTTTATGTTTTCACTCAAATAGAAAATGGACTTTAGTGTTTTCACTCAAATATCGATTTTAGTGAGAAATGATAGTGATCACAGATTATCATTGTTTTTGTCCTAGGGCGTCTAGTTTAGCCAGAAAATGGACTTTTATGTTTTCACTCAAATATCGATTTTTAGTGAGATGTGAAAGTGATCAATGGACTTTTATGTTTTCTAGTTTCCAAGATAAATGGACTTTTATATTTTCACTCAAAATATCGATTTTCAGTGGGAAATGAAAGTGATCACAGATTATCATTGTTTTGGCTCTATCTCTTCTAGTTTCCAAGATAAATGGACTTTTATGTTTTCACTCTAAATATCGATTTTTAGTGGGAAATGAAAGTGATCACAGATTATCATTGTTTTGGCTCTATCTCTTCTAGTTTCCAAGATAAATGGACTTTTATATTTTCACTCAAAATATCGATTTTCAGTGGGAAATGAAAGTGATCACAGATTATCATTGTTTTGGCTCTATCTCTTCTAGTTTCCAAGATAAATGGACTTTTATGTTTTCACTCAAAATATCGATTTACAGTGGAAATGAAAGTGATCACAGATTATCATTGTTTTGGCTCTATCTCTTCTAGTTTCCAAGATAAATGGACTTTTATGTTTTCACTCAAAATATCGATTTTCAGTGGGAAATGAAAGTGATCACAGATTATCATTGTTTTGGCTCTATCTCTTCTAGTTTCCAAGATAAATGGACTTTTATGTTTTCACTCAAAATATCGATTTACTGTGGGAAATGAAAGTGATCACAGATTATCATTGTTTTGGCTCTATCTCTTCTAGTTTCCAAGATAATGGACTTTTATGTTTTCACTCAAAAAACGGAATTTAAGTGGGAAATAAAAGTGATCACAGATTATCATTGTTTAGGCTCTATCTCTTCTAGTTTCCAAGATAAATAAACTTTTATGTTTTCACTCAAAATACAGATTTTTAGTGGGAAATGATAGTGATCACAGATTATCATTGTTTTGGCTCTATCTCTTCTAGTTTCCAAGATAAATGGACTTTTATATTTTCACTCAAAATATCGATTTTCAGTGGGAAATGAAAGTGATCACAGATTATCATTGTTTTGGCTCTATCTCTTCTAGTTTCCAAGATAAATGGACTTTTATGTTTTCACTAAAAATATCGATTTTTAGTGGGAAATGAAAGTGATCACAGATTATCATTGTTTTGGCTCTATCTCTTCTAGTTTCCAAGATAAATGGACTTTTATATTTTCACTCAAAATATCGATTTTCAGTGGGAAATGAAAGTGATCACAGATTATCATTGTTTTGGCTCTATCTCTTCTAGTTTCCAAGATAAATGGACTTTTATATTTTCACTCAAAATATCGATTTTCAGTGGGAAATGAAAGTGATCACAGACTATCATTGTTTTGGCTCTATCTCTTCTAGTTCCTAAGATAAATGGACTTTTATATTTTCACTCAAAATATCGATTTTCAGTGGGAAATGAAAGTGATTACATATTATCAATGTTTTGGCTCTATCTCTTCTAGTTTCCAAGATAAATAAACTTTTCTGTTTTCACTCAAAATATCGATTTTTAGTGGAAAATAAAAGTGATTACAGATTATCATTGTTTTCGCTCTATCTCTTCTAGTTTCCAAGATAAATGGACTTTTATATTTTCACTCTAAATATCGATTTTTAGTGGGAAATAAAAGTGATCACAGATTATCATTGTTTTGGCTCTATCTCTTCTAGTTTCCAAGATAAATGAACTTCTATATTTTGTCTTTGTTTTGGCTCTATCTCTTCTAGTTTTCAAGATAAATTGACTTTTTTGTTTTCTCTCGAAAAATCGATTTTTAGTGGGAAATGAAAGTAATTACAGATTATCATTGTTTTGGCTCTATCTCTTCTAGTTTCCAAGATAAATGGACTTTTATGTTTTCACTCAAAATATCGATTTTCAGTGGGAAATGAAAGTGATCACAGGTTATCATTGTTTTGGCTCTATCTCTTCTAGTTTCCAAGATAAATGAACTTTTATATTTTCACTCAAAATATCGATTTTCAGTGGGAAATGAAAGTGATCACAGATTATCATTATTTTGGCTCTATCTCTTCTAGTTTCCAAGATAAATAAACTTTTCTGTTTTCACTTAAAATATCGATTTTTATCGATATTCAGATTATCATTGTTTTGGCTCTATCTCTTCTAGTTTCCAAGATAAATAACCTTTTATGTTTTCACTCAAAATATCGATTTTTAGTGGGAAATGAAAGTGATCACAGATTATCATTGTTTTGGCTCTATCTCTTCTAGTTTCTAAGATAAAAGGACTTTTATGTTTTCACTCAAAATATCGATTTACAGTGGGAAATGAAAGTAATCACAGATTATCATTGTTTTGGCTCTATCTCTTCTAGTTTCCAAGATAAATTGACTTTTATGTTTTCACTCAAAGTATCGATTTTCAGTGGGAAATGAAAGTGATCACAGATTATCATTGTTTTGGCTCTATCTCTTCTAGTTTCCAAGAAAAATGGACTTTTATATTTTCACTCAAAATATCGATTTTCAGTGGGAAATGAAAGTGATCACAGATTATCATTGTTTTGGCTCTATCTCTTCTAGTTTCCAAGATAAATGGACTTTTTTATTTTCACTCAA
Organism: Lucilia cuprina; assembly: GCF_022045245.1. Taxonomy (NCBI): domain Eukaryota; kingdom Metazoa; phylum Arthropoda; class Insecta; order Diptera; family Calliphoridae; genus Lucilia; species Lucilia cuprina. Next base: position 43,706,259 of record NC_060954.1, read on the forward strand.
AATATCGATTTTCAGTGGGAAATGAAAGTGATCACAGACTATCATTGTTTTGGCTCTATCTCTTCTAGTTTTCAAAATAAATGGACTTTTATATTTTCACTCAAAATATCGATTTTCAGTGGGAAATGAAAGTGATTACATATTATCATTGTTTTGGCTCTATCTCTTCTAGTTTCCAAGATAGATGGACTTTTATATTTTCACTCAAAATATCGATTTTTAGTGGAAAATAAAAGTGATTACAGATTATCATTGTTTTCGCTCTATCTCTTCTAGTTTCCAAGATAAATGGACTTTTATGTTTTCACTCAAAAAACGGAATTTAAGTGGGAAATGAAAGTGATCACAGATTATCATTGTTTTGGCTCTATCTCTTCTAGTTTCCAAGATAAATGAACTTTTATATTTTCACTCAAAATATCGATTTTCAGTGGGAAATGAAAGTGATCACAGATTATCATTATTTTGGCTCTATCTCTTCTAGTTTCCAAGATAAATAAACTTTTCTGTTTTCACTTAAAATATCGATTTTTATCGATATTCAGATTATCATTGTTTTGGCTCTATCTCTTCTAGTTTCCAAGATAAATAACCTTTTATGTTTTCACTCAAAGTATCGATTTTTAGTGGGAAATGAAAGTGATCACAGATTATCATTGTTTTGGCTCTATCTCTTCTAGTTTCTAAGATAAAAGGACTTTTATGTTTTCACTCAAAATATCGATTTACAGTGGGAAATGAAAATAATCACAGATTATCATTGTTTTGGCTCTATCTCTTCTAGTTTCCAAGATAAATGGACTTTTATATTTTCACTCAAAATATCGATTTTTAGTGGAAAATAAAAGTGATTACAGATTATCATTGTTTTCGCTCTATCTCTTCTAGTTTCCAAGATAAATGGACTTTTATATTTTCACTCAAAATATCGATTTTCAGTGGGAAATGAAAGTGATCACAGATTATCATTGTTTTGGCTCTATCTCTTCTAGTTTCCAAGATAAATGGACTTTTATATTATCACTCAAAATATCGAAAGTGATCACAGATTATCATTGTTTTGGCTCTATCTCTTCTAGTTTCCAAGATAAATGGACTTTTATATTTTCACTCAAAATATCGATTTTCAGTGGGAAATGAAAGTGATCACATATTATCATTGTTTTGGCTCTATCTCTTCTAGTTTCCAAGATCTTGGAAACTAGAAGAGATAGAGCCAAAACATTGATAATATGTAATCACTTTCATTTCCCACTGAAAATCGATATTTTGAGTGAAAATATAAAAGTCCATTTATCTTAGGAACTAGAAGAGATAGAGCCAAAACAATGATAGTCTGTGATCACTTTCATTTCCCACTGAAAATCGATATTTTGAGTGAAAATATAAAAGTCCATTTATCTTGGAAACTAGAAGAGATAGAGCCAAAACAATGATAATCTGTGATCACTTTCATTTCCCACTGAAAATCGATATTTTGAGTGAAAATATAAAAGTCCATTTTTCTTGGAAACAAGAAGAGATAGATCCAAAACAATGATAATCTGTGATCACTTTCATTTCCCACTGAAAATCGATACTTTGAGTGAAAACATAAAAGTCAATTTATCTTGGAAACTAGAAGAGATAGAGCCAAAACAATGATAATCTGTGATCACTTTCATTTCCCACTGAAAATCGATATTTTGAGTGAAAATATAAAAGTCCATTTATCTTGGAAATTAGAAGAGATAGAGCCAAAACAATGATAATCTGTGATCACTTTCATTTCCCACTGAAAATCGATATTTTGAGTGAAAACATTAAAGTCCATATATCTATAGGAAACCAGAAGAGATAGAGCCAAAACAATGATAATCTATGCTTACTTTCATTTCCCACTAAAAATCGATATTTTGAAGGAAAAGAAAAAAGTCTATTTACACAGAAAAAATTATCGGTAGTTTATTTTCAATTAACATGTTTTAATTTTCCTTACTTTTTATTTAAACAAATTTTTATTTGTCTTAATTATCTCGTTTTTTGAAACTGTTTGAAACATAAGTATAAAATTTTGATTAAATTTTTAATTAATTCAATTAATTTTTTAATTGATTGAAAAAATGTTTCAGGCCTACTTTCCTATTTTAGTTTTATTTTTTTAATATTTTATTTATTTTTTTTGCGAGAAATACTTATAATTCCTAAATAGTTAATAAAATGTTAGGCATATAATATTTAAGTTTCTTGAGAATTTGTGAAACACTTTATATGTTAAATTGTGTCAATAAAGTGATAATTTTTGTAAATGCTGAACGCATTGTTAAAGGTCTAGTATTCCTTTAACGTTGTGTGTAATCGATTAATAATTTGATTGTTTTAATCACCTTCTTAATTGATTTTTAAAATTTTTTCTATCAAACAGTTTAATATATTTGATTAATAAATTAATAAAAAATCAATTTTTTTATTTATTAAATATTTAATTTATACAATTAATGAATTAATCAATGTTAAATCTTGTCTCAATTATTGACATTAATTGTTTTGATTAATTTGTTATTTGGAAAAAATATATATATTTTTATTTTTTTACAAATTTGGTAATTGATATCATCATTTTGGTTATAGGTGCAAAACTTGCTTGATACAATTATTTTGATAATTAAAACTCATTTTCAGTTTTTTCTGTGTATCAATGTATTTTCCATCAATGTGTCTAATTGTCGATATTGATCGAGTTTACAGGTTATAAAGGCATTATTTTGAATGCCCTCCAATGTGAAATGATTGTTCGCCAGTGGCTGTGAGCCATCTATTGCCCTTCACCAACGCAAGTTTATTATTAAGTGTTTTTTCCATTTTTATGCACTTTTTACACGTACAAACAGACGTTGCTCATTTTTCATATCCAATTATATTATAAATAATTTCATTATCATTTTCTTTTCTTTTTATGGTGATTGTGATTAATATTTTCACAAATACCATTTGACTTTATCATTCTCCTGACGTAAATACCTTTGTTGCATTGAAAATACGAAAAACAATCATCCTCCTCCCATGGTGTTTAGTAGTGGTGGTCACAACTATTTATTTTGGTGACGACATTGGCGGCATCCAACCATTTTATATGCGATCAGTTAGCCCGTCTTGTCTAACTGACTATTATTTCAATGTTCAATGCAACAACCATTTATAGATTTAAAGTCATTTAGCTAAATTTGGCAATTGAAATGACAAAAATGCAGTTGTTTTAATGTCTTAGATTTTCCCTCCCGTATAGATCAAGAGATTTTCTGAGATTTTCTTTTGTTGTTGAAAAGAAAGCAATGAAAAGTTTTGGTTAAAAAACCATTAAGTATGAAGAAATACAAAACAAATGTGTTTTTGTAGAGGCATGAAAATGAAGCAAATACAAATACAACAAGAAACAAAAACTTGCAACCAAATGTTGTCAGTTGAATGAATGACGTTGTACAACACCATCAAAAGTAACCTTGACAGATATGCTGGCTGGCTGGTTGTTTGGTTATTTAGTTGCCTGAATGGCTGCTTAGTTGGCTGAATGACAGACTAACCGACTGATTGCCTAACTAGCTGACTGTGTGTTTGTTTGTTTATTTGTTTGTTTAGCGAGTTGCCTGTCTGGCTGCACGTTATTAATATGTTGCAATTGTTACATGTTTGTTTGTTTTTTATTGTTGATTTTTTCTGCTGCCACTGCTGCTGTTGTTTTTTTTTTCTTTTTGTTTACAAAATGTGGCATATTGTATACATAATAACTTTAAAACATTAGCCAGTTACCAATTTTGGGAAATTACTTTCATTTATTGTTAAAAGTGATTTTTGCTGTTGTCTTTCAATAACTCTTTTTATGATTTTATTTTAGAGTTTGTGTTTTTTTCCTTTGCTATAACATTCCATTGTTTAAAACATAAATATGTTATTTTATTCGATTTATTTTATCTTTATTTTTTGAGTTAAAAAATGACGTAAGTATGCACATATGATTAATTTGTAAAATTTGAAAGCTTTTTGGGGTTTTAGCCTTGGAATATATAGTTTTTTTATCTATTATATTTCGATCTGAAATTAAACAATACATATGACATTTTTCCGACGAGTTATCAGGTGGTATCTATAACTAAGTTATCCAGGCAATACAATAAACTGATCATTACCAAAAGGTGACTCGTTTGCATGTTTAGATCATTCTCCGGTCATCTATTTATGTTCTTTTGTTGTATTTTCTGAAGGACCTGGTGTGCAGTGACATTCATACTCCCTTAAAATCAGAAAGTAGGTACATGACTGTCGAGAGTTTTAACGTGAGCACCTGCCTTGACGGACTTATCTTACGGTGGTCTTTTTCATCCACGGGGTAGACTTGAGAACGGTCTACCATCGCCCCTTTGTTCTTCCATATTGGCTTTGACCGCTCCATGCACAAGTGTTTTACTAGAGTACTAAAGCTATCTAATCTCTGACCATTGGATGGCCTCTGTTGATTAGGCAAGAGCACCTAGAGACGTAACCGGTAGACCGAAGTACGATTCATTAATAAGCCGAAGACATTGTTTTTACTCACAGGGACACACTGTGGTAATTCTGATATAAACAGAGTATACTCTGAACATATCTGGACAAGGAAGGAAAATTCAATGGTATCGAATGTATATAATACCTTTCATCCATCATTCAACCCAGCACACATCTCTCATTCATTCATAGGTAGACGAGTGGGAAAGGTCCGCCGTACCCCACATTCCTCCCGTACTATATACAATTACTACCAACTCATTTCCAACGCTTAGTCCCACAGTCACTCCTCTGTGGGGTATCTGTTGTTTTCGGCAACAGCACCGAACTTATTCCGAAATATTGACTTTATAATGCATCAGTTTTTTTAACCTCCACTTACTCTCCCCGCGAATTTGGGTTTAATCCGCAGCCACTACTTGGATCCCGAAGAAACTTCAACCAATTGACCAGCCTAAATAAGTGAGCCAAACTACATGTTTTCAGCCTTTTGAAGAATAGAACTGAAGAGAGTATTTGTAATTTACTCCAGGGGAATTACAACTAAAGTCACATTGGAATTTTATAGTAGCGTATATGGGAGTATTCCCTATATTCAGGGGCAACTGGCCAACCGTGCGGTGCTCTGGTCTGACCTCTGTCAATCTATGCAAGCACATATATATTGCGATATCTCACGCCTATTGGTTGGATCTAATACTTTACACATACACTGTTTTTTTTTTCGACCCAAAGGCGAACCCTATTGAAAAGCGGTCCATTATTTCGCCAAAGCGTCATTCAATCGCACCGCCTGACTATAGCTTTTGAGTGCATATATATGTTAACTTTTCTAGTATTTCTATAAAAGTCGGCAAAACTTATACTGATATTATCCTAAATGATACTGTGGGCTTTCGTAATGTTCGGGTCGCTACATAAAGTCCCCTTTTGATTCTAAATTTAAAGGTACCAATCAGTTTAGAGTCATTATACCCCACACCACTTTAGTGGGGAGGGTATATTGGGTTTGTGCTTAAAGCATACTAATCGGCTCAGAATTATTTTCTGAGTCTATGTCCCTCTGTCTTTCCGTCCATCTGTCCGTCCATATAAGCCTTGTAATCAAACTACAGGTTGCAATTTTCATTAGGTCGCAATTTTAAATGAAATTCGGTACATGATTTTTAACTGTCTCAGGAATGAAGCCTATTGAAAATTATTAAGTTCGGTCCATTATTTCACCTAGCCCCCATACAACTGAACCGGCCTCGCCCGACTATAGTTTCTCACTTGTTAACTTACTGGTGTCAGTCCTGCCCAACTACACCATTCTCACTTGTTTTCTTTAGAATAAAGATTGTTCTTTGTTTACCCCAGTAAAATTGAAACATTTAAATTTGTAAAGCCATCCCCTGTATGTGATTCTCACATATAAGGAAAAGTACGTTTTTAGAATAAATTTCTAAAATTACGAAATTTTGCAAAATTTTTTGTATTCCTTTGTTTTATTATAAAAATATTCTAATTTATAAATGCTTATAAATCAAAATTAATAATTGGGTTAAACAATTTCTACATGAGTAACTACTCATTTTATTCTATACGTACAATATGAGTTAAACAAAAAAAAAAAAAGAATTAAATTATCAAATAAAACAAAAAGTCAAACCGAAAATTATGAAAATGACATCACGTATCAAAAATTATTATTAAGCAAATGTCTATTTAAAACAAAAACACACAAAAACAAGACAATGTCTCCACACGATTATGACAATGATAGGAAATCATTATTATACTCGCAGTAAATGCAACAAACGAGGCATAACCAAATCATGTAAAAAAGATTTTTAAAATTTAATTCTTTGAATTTTAAGTAAAAGTGATTAAATTCTGTTTAAAAAAAGTAAAAGACAACTTTATAGTAAAAAAAAACAACTCCAATAAATTCATTAAATCTAAACACACCTTTTACAAAATTTAATAGGAAGTCAACAAAAAATATTCCAAAAATGGGTTAACGATGTTTAATAAATATATATATTTTTTTTACACACACATCCACAGACACTAATATACTCGTTAAATGTTTAATAGAAAGTAAAATTTTATATGAATATATATTTTTTTCATTTCAACAAAATACCTAAAATAGCAGCAGTAATTGAATAAAAATAATTGAATATTGTAAAACAATTTAAATTTCTACAATATTAAACGATTTTCCCTTCCACCTTGGCACAGGTCATGTTTGGCCTTTTTTTGATTGTTTACTGATAAAACATTTTCGAAGGTTTTAGAAATTTATGACTTTTTAAACTTTCTTATTATTATTGTTATTGAACAATTAAGTGAGTTTAAGTAAATTTAATTTTTTGTTTATTTATCCCTCATTAAATTATAAAGTTCCGGTTCAGTGCTGCCCAATTTGGTATAATTTTGTAACCTTTTAGTGCCTTTTTATAGACATAGTTAAGGTTTTATTTTACAATTAATTACAAGTATTTATGTGCTTACAGCAGAAAAATAATTGTTAGTAAAATGAAATTTTACTAACAAGGTAATCTGATGATGGACGTGTGGATCTAAACTGGGAAACAATACGGGTATAGGGAACTACATTAATCCAATATATATGTTTAAACCTTCCTAATTACAAGACTAGTTTTTGTGGCGGAAGTTGCGTCATCACGGAATGTGTAAAATAACTTGCATTGAATATGGCTCCCACAGAAGTCACCATATTTTTTAAAAGCCGGTCCGATACAATTGGTGTTGAATTTAAAACAAAGGTCCCATACGACAACTTTGAATATTCCCATACTACAACTATTAGTAATGCTCCAACGAAAGCAAGATCTCATCGGAAGAAATATCGTGGTTTGGTATATGAAATCTTAATTTCATCCCTCAGGAGCACTTAATGAAAAACTCTGTAATATTGTATCCAGCGGTCTCCGGCAGGTCCAACCTGGCAGATCGGAGGTAGATGGCTCTATTCTCTTGTTAAAAAGCGCACAACTAACTAACTAATTAACTAACTAACGGGGGTTATATTGATTTCGTCATTCCGTTTGTTACACATCGAAATATTGATCAAAGGCCCACAATTGTATATATATTCTGGGTCCTTATTAAATTTTCAGACGATCTAGTCAGGTCTGTCTGTCTATATATACGACTATAGCAACTTCTTAAGGATCGGTCCATAATTGACCCTAGCCCCCATATATAGTCCCCTCCAACAAATGACTTTAACGCCCATTGCTGGCTTAAGAAATACGAGTTTAGCGCTGAAATGCGATATAAATCTATTTACCGAATTGCAATCCCGGGGAATAAAGCGGTGGCTAATACCTCTAGTCTGGCCGGGACTAAAAAATTGGTTGCAGTCTACTGCCTGACTTAGTCCTTACATAGATTGAAAAGAGGTTAAACCAGAGCACCGCATTATCTGGTACTACGGGATGCCAGTTGCTCACAGGACTATCTCTTGGCTGGTCAGCTGATTGAGGTTCCTTCGGGATCCACGTAGTGGCTGTGGCTTAAACCCAAATTCGCGGGAAGGGTAAGTTGTTGTTAAAAGACTGATGCAAGGTAATGTCAATATTTCGGGATAAGTTCGGTGCTGTTGCCGAAACTACAGATACCACACAGATGAGTGGAAATATTAATTGTGCGGAAAGAATGTGGGGTACGGCGGGCCTCACCCATCCGTCTACCTATAATAAATGTGTCGTATGTTTTTCTCTTATGAATGTGCCATTTAATGATATGTGTGCTGGGTTGTATGATGATGGATGAAAGGTATACAAATACAAATGATACCACTGAATTTTCCTTCCTTGCCCTATATGTTCAGAGTATACTCTGTTCATATCAGAATTACCACAGTGTGTTCCTGTGAATAAAAACAAAGTCCTCGGCTTATTTGTTGGATTCGTATTTCGGTTCACCTTTTACGTCTAGGTGCTGTTGCCGAATCAACAGAGGTCATCCCAGCTACGTGGTTGTAAAGCAACGGGGAAGCAATGGTCAGAAATTAGATAGCTCGAGTACTTCAGCTGAGTTCTTCTTTGAATGATTTCGGGGCGATGTTCTGGTTCATTTCTACTCAATGGATGAAAAAACCACCGTGGGGTAGGGCATCATGCCATGTACTCACGAGTATAGCTATGAAATTTGATACACAGAAGTAAGTTTCTTACAAACTAAAATCTTCTTAGATCTGAGTCCCTCAATAATATTTTGATAACCATTTTCTTACGAATTCTCTATGTTTGAGTTCTGAGTCTAAATTTGATTATACAAATTCTACAAACATTCAGAGAATCTTTTACTGTCATTCTATGATAACATTTCAAGAGATAAGAAAGTCGCTAATAGTCATATATTTTTGGATCTAAACGAATTACGAAAGGGCCGATGTTTGATGATCTTTAAGTTCATATACATACATATATGGGCCGCCAATCTAAAATCTTAAACATAGCGGAAATTGTTCAATTCTTATTTTAATTATTTCAAATTAAAAAAAATTTTTATTACATAATGAATAGAGCTCAATTCTATAAAATATTTTCATACAGTATTCAACTTGGTTTTCTAACTGTTTCTAACAGATGTAATAATATTTTTTTATTATTTTAATAATAATGTTTACTTTGTCTGCTGTTTTGTAAAGTTAATAAAACTATTTAAGTTTTAGGTTAGTAAATTAAATGTAATCAAAATACTTACATACTTACTTTTTTACATAAGTATGTATATATTGTTATGATTGTCATAACGTAAAGTCTAATATAAATAAAGACTGTTTCCATAATCTCAACTCTTCTCTATTTGTACATTTATTAGATACGTTTATATGTATGTGCACATATAAAGAGATACATACGGGTTCAATTTGTAACAATTATATATTATTCATGTAAAACTTCCTGCTGTGCAATTACCACATAGACTGCATAATTGTTTTGCTGTATTTTTATTTTAGCTTGTTTTCATTTTGTATTATTATGATTATTTTAGTTTTAATTTTAATAAGTTTTTGGTGATTTTTCTTTATATATTTTTTTTGTTTGGCTGTACGAATGAGTACTTAATTTTTTTTTTGCAGCAGACGTAATTAAACTCAGACCAATTGGAGCCAAAGAAAACGAAAAAATATGAAAAAAATCATGTCTTACGAGATACTCGTACTTAATGTCATAATCTTGGAATAAATAATATTCAGATGAAAGCAAAATATGTTTTGTGAAATACAATGATTTTTACACATTAATAGGAATATGGAAATTGTGTTAATTCGTATGAATAAGATTGATTTTGTTAATTGACAGTGGTCGACTGTAGACTAGACTACAAACTAGACTTCAGACAAAACTGCTCATTAGACTATGGACTAGAATATAGACTTAACTATAGACTAGACTATATACAAGATTATATGCTAGACTATAGACTAGATTATAGACTAGATTATAGACTAGACTATAGAGTAGACTATAGACTAGACTGTAGACTAGATTATAAACCTATAGTCTTTCTATAGACTAGACTATAGACTAGACTATAGACTAGACTATAGACTATAGATTACACTATAGACTAGACCATGGACTAGACTATAGACTAGACTATAGACTAGACTATAGACTAGACTATAGACTAGACTATAGACTAGACTATAGACTAGACTATAGACTAGACTATAGACTAGACTATAGACTAGACTATAGACTAGACTATAGACTAGACTATAGACTAGACTATAGACTAGACTATAGACTAGACTAAAGACTAGACTATAGACTAGACTATAGACTAGACTATAGACTAGACTATAAATATTTCGTTTAACTATGTTTGGTCACAGATTATTTTATTGAATATTTTTCCTACGCCTCTGCATTACGACTAAATAAATAGTATAAAATACTGTCAAATGATTTTATTTGTTTGCTTATTTTTATAATTTATCTTATTACCAAATATTATTAAAACGACTACTACATGTGCATAAATTAATACCAACAAATATTATTCGTGTTTATTTAAAAATTCTCTTAGAGTCACTAAAGAAAATATAATAATATTTTAGATAAATAAAAAAATTGTTTATTTATTTTTTTTTTCTTCTCTTTTTGTATTTTCTATTAAGGAATTTTTGTTTCTTTTCGTGCAAATTTTAGACAACACCTTCACGCTAATCTTTTTATTTGTATTGTTATTTTATTTTATTTAAACGAAAAATTTTATGTTTAATACGATTTAATTGTCTGAAATTCTATTTTGAATAGATTGTACATTAAAGTATAGAGAAATTGCGTCAGCAATTAGGGGAAGAATAGCAAAAATAACAGCAAAAGTAATCAATGAAAGTTTTGGACAAACATTTTTTTAATATTTCTAATGTACGTGGGGGGTAGTGAGTAATTTGAATTTGTCTTTTAATTGATAACCATAGAATATATAGATATTCTTGAACTTCCTATATGATTGCTGTTATCGACCAAACGACTCAGAATCTTTTTCGGTTATAGTAAGGATTGTAGTCTTTAGCCAGGACTATTGCCTAGTCTTTTGCCAGGACTATTGCCTAGTCTTAGCCAAGTCTATTGCCTAGTCTATAGTCAGGACTATTGCCTAATCTTTAGCCAGGACTATTGCCTAGTCTATAGTCCTGTCTATTGCCTAGTCTATAGACAGGACTATTGCCTAGTCTATCGTCAGGACTATTGCCTAGTCTATAGTCAGGACTATTGTTTAGTCTATAGTCAGGACTATCGCCTAGTCTATAGTCAGGATTATTGCCTAGTCTTTAGTCAGGACTATTGCCTAGTCTATATATAAACTATAGTAAGGACTGTAGTCTTTTCTCTAGTGTTTTTTGTAGCCAGGACTATATGCTTTTCTATGGTCAGAACTTATTAGCAGCATTATAGTAAATTCTATACTCAAGGTTTAGTTTATAGCTAGTACTGTAGTCTAGTTACTGTAGCATATATACTGCTATATATCTATAGTTTTAGTTCATAGGCTGAAATATATTATAATCCACATCATGAAATACATTATAGTCCATAGTCTGGACCATAATATAGTCCATGATCTAGACTATTGTATAGTAAGTAGTCCAATCTAGTTTCTTAAACAACTAATTATAAAAACAACTTTGAATAACATAAAAAGTATACTATTGTCCAGCTAATTTAATAATCTCTAGTATATGTAAGGGATCTGACGTCGGACATAGCATGCTATATCTCTTTCACTTGTGCTTTATTAAATTCTTAAATTGTGAATGAAATTGTAATTCTGTTTATAAAATTTCCCTCTATAGATAAGATTTTTATTAAGCACGTAATTTAAAACAGAAGTTATTGTTTATCTCTACTATATACACATTAATGATTGTATAAATCGTAAAGAATTTATTAAATTGTAGTTAATTGATTGATTGTCTAAGTGAGTGACATCTGATCGAAAATCAGGCCAAGTACAAGTAGTAATCTATATTTTTAGATTTTCAATATTGGCGGCTTTTCTTTTTTAATTCTAATGCATTGTGAGGTGTTTTAATCAAATGTGTTGATTAGTTTAAAATTTTACAGAAGTAATAGTGTGTCAACATTGTTAAAAGAAAACCACATTATTGACAAATTATATTTTTTTTCAATTTGTGCCATATTTAAATTATTTTTTATAACTAGTTATAGTTCTCATAAAATATTATTTGTTAAGGTCATTTAAATATTAAAAGTATAATTTAAAATTTCTTACTTTTCTTTCTTTTTCGATTCAAGTAAACTTTTTGTTTTATTTTCTAATTATTATCTTATTTTTATGCAAATTTCTTTTGTCACTTAAAGTCTAAAATTTGAATAATATTTATTTAATTAAAATTTTCAGAGTTTTTATTGTTGAAAAAATAAATATTGAAATTATAATTTTTATATTAAATTTAATGTTAATTATATATAAAAATTCTTAGATTTATTTAGTTATTTGTTAAAAAACATGTTAAACTATGTACAAAATAATTCTCTTCAACTTATTTTTTCAATATCTATACCTAAATTTTTGACGTCAGAGTTTGGTAAATATTTTTGATAATAATTATCATGAGTAGGATAACAAATAATCAGTTCAATACCATTTGGCGTTTAGTTGTACTTAAGTTTAAAAACTCTTCAAATTTCGAATCATCTGGACAATAGCCCAGACAAAAATCTGAAATATATTATATAGTCCTCCTGTTACCAAATTGACACAAAAGAACAAGATTTGAAGAACGTATGTATATACTTCGACAACAAATGTTATTGAAAACTTAAAAACACTTTGGTCTAGTCTGTAGTCTTGTATGTAGTCTAGTCTATAGTCTAGTCTATAGTCTAGTCTATAGTCTAGTCTATAGTCTAGTCTATAGTCTAGTCTATAGTCTAGTCTATAGTCTAGTCTATAGTCTAGTCTATAGTCTAGTCTATAGTCTAGTCTATAGTCTAGTCAATAGTCTAGTCTATAGTCTATAGTCTAGTCTATAGTCTAGTCTATAGTCTAGTCTATAGTCTAGTCTATAGTCTAGCCCATAGTCTAGTATATAGTCTAGTCTATAGTCTAGTCCATAGTCTAGTCTATAGTCTAGTCAATAGTCTAGTCTATAGTCTAGTCTATAGTCTAGTCTATAGTCTAGTCTATAGTCTAGTCTATAGACTAGTCTATAGTCTAGTCTGTAGGCTAGTCTATAGTCTAGTCTATAGTCTAGACTATAGTCTGGTCTTTAGTCTAAGCCATGGTCCAGTTATAGTTAAGTGTTTATTCTAGTCAATAATCTAGTCTATGGTTAAGTCAGAGTTAAAGTCTACCAGTCTTTAGTGTATCCTATAGTCTAGTCTATGGTCTAGTCTAGATTATACTGTAGTATATAGTCTAGTCTATTATCTGTCCTAACTACTTCATTAAATTTTTTAGTCTGTAGTCTAGTCTATAGTCTAGTCTATAGTCTAGACTATAGTCTAGTCTTTAGTCTAAGCCATGGTCCAGTTATAGTTAAGTGTTTATTCTAGTCAATAATCTAGTCTATGGTTAAGTCAGAGTTAAAGTCTACCAGTCTTTAGTGTATCCTATAGTCTAGTCTATGGTCTAGTCTAGATTATACTGTAGTATATAGTCTAGTCTATTATCTGTCCTAACTACTTCATTAAATTGACCTTTATCTTTTGTTTTTATATTTTAATAACTTATCACTTATTAAAGAAGAAAGAAAAAAAAATAAGTAACCACCTCTTATTCACATTGGCAAACATAAAGTATAAAAAATAAAAAAACAGATAATTTCCGCTAGTTTAATTACAATACAGACTACTTAATGATGCAATTCAAGCACAATAGACCTACAAAATGTTACAATTGCAAGTTCCTTCATAAATTTGGGTGTAAATCACTAAATATAAATGTGCAATATTTTTCTTTTGAATAGAAATTATCTTTAGATAGATTAAATTTTAGCATGTGTCACATCATATTTACTGCATATGACTGTATCCTCCTACACCTTGTAAAAAAACTAAATGACGTTTAGTTTTGCGGTGAAGAGAGAAGAAAACTATACAATTAAATATGATTTCCACAATAGTGTTATTTTAGTGTTATATTTTCTCCATTGATATCTTTCTAGTAATCTACAAGTGTTTTATATACATTTGTACATTTTTTTGCTTATTCGTAACAGTTTTCAACCACAAGTGTTTGAAATCTATTTATTTATGTACTTTTTTTCTAATTTTAATTTGATATGGTGCCATCACTTCCCATATTATTTGTTTTCTAATGTAAAAGTGTATAAGTAGACACTATTGCAGGAGATATACATATATAGGTGTTGAGAGTTAAAGTACCTATGTGGATTTATTTGATTAAGGATTAAAATAAAGAATTCGAGGAGATGAACGATTTGATCATAGGATGTAATGGTCATGTCTAGCAATTTAATTTAGAAAGGTCTCCCACATCAAGCGATGTACCTTAGGATTTAAGTAAAAAGAACATAGGCTCTTTTTCAATTATCTTCACTATAGATATAAGCAAAATTATTATAAGTACAAGTACGAGTATAAGTGCAAATTGCACATACAATTTCATTTGTAGCTTCATTTATTTGTAAATATTTTCTTTTTATATTGAAATTGATATCAAGTGTATCTGACGAAGTACTAGAGTACAGAGATATTTTTGTATTTTATCTACAACACTACAATAACTAAGTAAACTTTGTAATTGCATAATGATATAAAAAACTATTATAACTAAATAAACAGTTATGTTTTTAATTTCTAGATTTCGATTTTAGTCTAAAAATTTGTTCTCACATAAATAGAAAATAAAGTCTATAACTAAAATTATAAACGTAATGAAAATTGTACGTAACTTAAGTATATAGCAAGTTATGTTGTATGTATCATAATTGTTATAATTACATTAATATTTTTCTGTTTTAAATTAATTAATTTACTATTTTTTCAATGTGTAATTGTGGTTTCAGAGAATCGTGTATATTCATACAAATTTGTTTTTTGGCGAACTTCTACAGAATAACTATAGAGTAGTCTATTGTTTAGACTATAGAACACTCTATATAATAATCTATGATTTATACTATATGCTATTTGAAATTCCTGACTATAGAAAATTATATAGTCCAGACTAAACAATAGTATATAGTCCTGACTATAGTTTAGTCTATAGTCCAGACTAAAGAATAGTCTGTAGTCCAGATTACAGAATAGTCTATATTCCAGACTAAAGAATAGCCTTTAGTCTATAGAAAAGTCTATAGTCCAGACTATAGAATAACTCATTGTCCAGACTAAAACATATTTTATAGTCCTGACAATAGAATACTCAATTGTCCAGACTAAAGAATAGTCTATAGTCAAGACTATAGAATAGTCTATAGTCCAGACTATAGAATAGTCTATAGTCCAGACTATAGAATAGTCTATAGTCCAGACTATAGAATAGTCTACAGTCCAGACTATAGAATAGTCTATAGTCCAGACTATAGAATAGTCTACAGTCCAGACTATAGAATAGTCTATAGTCCAGACTATAGAATAGTCTATAGTCCAGATTATAGAATAGTCTATAGTCCAGACTATAGAATAGTCTATAGTCCAGACTATAGAATAGTCTATAGTCCAGACTATAGAATAGTCTATAGTCCAGACTATAGAATAGTCTATAGTCCAGACTATAGAATAATATGTAGTCCAGAATATAGAATAGTCTATAGTCCAGACAATAGAATAGTCTATAGTCCAGACTATAGAATAGTCTATAGTCCAGACTATAGAATAGTCTATAGTCCAGACTATAGAATAGTCTATAGTCCGGAGTATAGAATAG
Source organism: Lucilia cuprina (assembly GCF_022045245.1). Lineage (NCBI taxonomy): Eukaryota > Metazoa > Arthropoda > Insecta > Diptera > Calliphoridae > Lucilia > Lucilia cuprina. The sequence continues at coordinate 43,722,171 of NC_060954.1, forward strand.
TCTATAGTCCGGAGTATAGAATAGTCTATAGTCCAGACTATAGAATAGTTAAAAATTCAGACTTTAGAATAATTTATAGTCTAAACTATAGAATAGTCTACAGTTCAGACTATAGAATATTCTACAGTGCAGACTAAAGAATAGCCTATAGTCCATACTATGGAATAGTCTATAGTCCAGATTACAGAATAGTCTATAGTCGAGAATATAGAATAGTATATAGTCCAGACTATATAAAATACATACTATATATAATCCAGTGTATTGAATAGTCCCTAGTATATATTTTGGGGTATTATATTGTCCAGACTCTAGTGTAGTCTGTAGCCAAGACTTTGTTCTACTCTAAACTATTCTCATGTGGGATTGCTACTATTAACAATTTTACTTTGTTTAAAAGTCAATTGCATTACACCTCTTGAACCATGTTGCAATGATCATTAGTGTAACATATTATAAATTCAGGCTTGTCGATGTTCATTACTTTTCACTAGATAAAAATAAAAAAAAATCATTAAAATTTCATGGTTTATAAAACAAAAATTGAAAGTGAACCTTATAAAAGAAACGATGGAAATATAAATATGTATGTGGGAATATAAAGCCTATATTTACGTTCAAATGATTTTCTGGGTCATAATAATGAATGAGGCTCATTATCTCATGACAGGGCGTAAATGTCTACTTGTTCTGCAATAAGAAATTTTAGAAATTGTTTAAAGAACCATAAAACTTAAGTTGGTTTTGTAAACATTAAATTATGTAAGAAATCTAAGTTAATTAAATATCTTCAAACTAATTTTTCTTTTAATGACAATTTTCAAGGTCTTGACAACAGTTTTTTTTTTCTTTATATTACTGAGCAAATAATTTTCAACTCGTATTTACTCATTTCTGCGAAATGAAAATTAGATGTCTTTTATTAATAAATAATAAATAAAATAAATAAATTGGAATAAAAAGCAACAACAACAGCAAAAAAAGAAGGTGTATAAAACACTAAGTACATATGATTAGTAAATTATATTAAATTAAGTTGTCATCGACAAAATGTTGCCAACACTGATAACAATTTGGTAAATATTTATTTTAGCCATATGATTATTTCCATCTCTCTTTACTAACAAACCAGTCATATATTTGATATTTCAATTTTGCAAATTTTTTTAGGAAAGTTTCATAAATTTACCTTCTCAAGGTGATAATTTTGTGTAAATTATACAAAATTTAATTTAAAAAAAATACAAACAGAAGGTGTGATATTAGATAATAATGATATGTCATCTTTAGATAATCGCAAAGTTGTTAAAAATTCTTCTTAGAACTAAAAAGCAGCTGCTTGAACCACGAAGTATTTGCTAGAACAAATATTTCTTATGCCCATATGGTTTTTAGAAAAAAATTTCTCAATTTTTAAACTTTCATTCACGATTGTCAACTTCAATATTTAGTTTAACTATGAGCACTGAACTTGTAAAACTGATTTTGAAAAGAAAACAATAAATCAAAATAAATTTTTGACAATTAAATCTGTCACAATTGTTTAAGAATTTTAAACCCAATTAGATAAATAATAAATACCCCAACCCAATTAGATAAAATAATAAATTCTTAATATAAATGTACAAGCATGTGGTTAATAGGAAGAATAATTAAGAATAAATCAAAAAATATGAAATAAAACTATAGATCAGTCTATAGTCTTGACTATAGTACAGTCTATAATCCTGACTATAGAACAGTCTATAGTCCTGACTATAGATCATTCTATAGTCTTGACTATAGTAAGTCTATAATCCTGACTATAGAACAGTCTATAGTCCTGACTATAGATCAGTCTATAGTCTTGACTATAGATCAGTCTATAGTCTTGACTATAGATCAGTCTATAGTCTTGACTATAGTACAGTCTATAATCCTGACTATAGAACAGTCTATAGTCCTGACTATAGATCATTCTATAGTCTTGACTATAGTAAGTCTATAATCCTGACTACAGAACAGTCTATAGTCCTGACTATAGAACAGTCTATAGTCCTGACTATAGATCAGTCTATAGTCTTGTTTATATATCAGTCTTTAGTCTCGGCTATAGATCAGTCTATAGTCTCGACTGTAGATCAGTCTATTGTGTCGACTATAGATCAGTCTATTGTTTCGACTATAGATCAGTCAATATATATAGATCTACGGTCTTGAATATAGATCAGTCTACAGTCTTGACTATAGATCAGTCTATAGGCTTGTCAATAGATCAGTCTATGGTCTTAACTATAGATCTTTCTATAGTCTTGTCTAGAGATCAGTCTATAGGCTTCATTATAGATTAGGCTACAGTCCTGACTGAAGATCAGTCTTTATTAAAGATTAGTATACAGTCTTGACTACAGATCAGTCTATAGTTTTGGCAATAGATCAGTCTATAGTCTTGACTATAGATCAGTCTATATTTTTGACTATAGATCAGTCTATAGTCTTGACTATATATCAGTCTATAGTCTTGACTATAGATCAGTCTATAGTCTTGACTATAGATCAGTCTATAGTCTTGACTATAGATCAGTCTATAGTCTTGACTATAGATCAGTCTATAGTCTTGACTATAGATCAGTCTATAGCCTTGACTATAGATCAGTCTATAGTCTTGACTATAGATCAGTCTATAGCCTTGACTGTAGATCGGTCTATAGTCTTGACTACAGATCAGTCTATAGTCTTGACTATAGATCAGTCTATAGTCTTGACTATAAATCAGTCTATAGTCTTGACTATAGATCAGTCTATAGTCTTGACTATAGATCAATCTATAGTCTTGACTATAGATCAATCTATAGTCTTGACTATAGATCAGCCTGTAGTCTTGACTATAGAGCAGCCTGTAGTCTTGACTATAGATCAGTCTATAGTTTTGACTATAGATATGTCTCTAGTCTTGACTATAAATCAGTCTATAGTCTTGACTATAGATCAGTCTATAATCTTTTATTTTGATCAATTGGTTTTAAAGGCAAGATCAGTGTATAGTCAATATAATGACAAGTTTATTCATTAGTATAAATTATTTTCTTAAGATCATTCTATATTCTTGCCTGTAGAATAGTCCTAACTGTAGATCAACATATGTGTTTTCTCCAGTATATACCTCAATTCATTCTGTAAGCTGTAGATCAATCTGAAGTCATGACAAGAGATCATTTTATGCACTTACTAAACTAAATATGTTTCTAAAATTTCTTTTCGTTGATATAAAAGAGCGTTACATAAAAGATTCTTATCTATAAATCCCGAAAATTTGACCATCGGGAGCATACTTTTTCTAATGATATTTATTTTAATTAAAGAAAAAACTTTAACTTAATGCAATCTCTTTAAACAATAAAACAAAATTTAATTTAAAAAATCTAATTCTCAAATTATGTCAACAAGTTTTAAAATCTAATTATAAATTCATAACCGAACTTAAAGAAAATACATAAGTATATTAGAAAAACTTACGCACAAAATCAAATAAAATAATTTTATTATTAATAAAACTGAGAAAAAAACATCATGTTTCTAGAATATTAATTGGTAGTGACAGCACTATGACATTCGCATTGACATTCAAACATGTCAAAATACATAGAGTATCTATGTAAACATAATGTTTTGTCGTCTGGCTGTTGTTTTTGTTGTTGTAGTCGTCACATATGTAAACAAATCATAAAATATGAAATGAAATTTTTGAAAAAAAAACGTATTTAACATTTATGACAAATATTTGTTTTAATTCTTAAACGGTAGCATTAAATTATTTCTTTTTATTCTTATTGAATATTTATGTTAAATATTCTGAAAGACATGTTTTAAAAATTTAAGATTTAAAATTTCAAAAAAAAAAAACATTCATACCTACCTACTAACGGTTGAAAAATAATACATTTCTACTTCAAACATAGCGATAGTTATTTATTTGAAAGAAATCGATTAAGATTAATATTAATTTAAATTTCAAATCGTGTAGTGAATCTAAAATTAATTTTCTCATCATGCGAAACTTAAAATATTCTTTCTACGTCTAATGCTTCTAGTTATGGGTAGACAAATATTTTAAAATAAATTCAATCAGTGGATATTTTTAGATATTGATCATTGAGAGTTTTTTTAATATCTAAGCAGTACACTTGAGTATTCCAAAAATAGATTCAAAGACATAAGGATGCGAACATTGGGCATTTGTAAGTTACGTATCGAAAATAAAGCATTTAAAAAAACAACTTTATGAATATAGAAAATATTTAATAATAGATTTTAAATCTAGCACCATAAAAAGAAGAATCTCATTTATAGAATCAAATAAGATTTCCACAATGTTGAAATTTTCAAAACCATCACTTCTAGTTCAATTCTAGTTCAGTTCTTGTTCAGTTCTAGTTCAGTTCTAGTTCAGTTCTAGTTCAGTTCTAGTTCAGTTCTAGTTCAGTTCTAGTTCAGTTCTAGTTCAGTTCTAGTTCAGTTCTAGTTCAGTTCTAGTTCAGTTCTAGTTCAGTTCTAGTTCAGTTCTAGTTCAGTTCTAGTTCAGTTCTAGTTCAGTTCTAGTTCAGTTCTAGTTCAGTTCTAGTTCAGTTCTAGTTCAGTTCTAGTTCAGTTCTAGTTCAGTTCTAGTTCAGTTCTAGTTCAGTTCTAGTTCAGTTCTAGTTCAGTTCTAGTTCAGTTCTAGTTCAGTTCTAGTTCAGTTCTAGTTCAGTTCTAGTTCAGTTCTAGTTCAGTTCTAGTTCAGTTCTAGTTCAGTTCTAGTTCAGTTCTAGTTCAGTTCTAGTTCAGTTCTAGTTCAGTTCTAGTTCAGTTCTAGTTCAGTTCTAGTTCAGTTCTAGTTCAGTTCTAGTTCAGTTCTAGTTCAGTTCTAGTTCAGTTCTAGTTCAGTTCTAGTTCAGTTCTAGTTCAGTTCTAGTTCAGTTCTAGTTCAGTTCTAGTTCAGTTCGAGTTCAGTTCTAGTTCAGTTCTAGTTCAGTTCTAGTTCAGTTCTAGTTCAGTTCTAGTTCAGTTCTAGTTCAGTTCTAGTTCAGTTCTAGTTCAGTTCTAGTTCAGTTCTAGTTCAGTTCTAGTTCAGTTCTAGTTCAGTTCTAGTGCAGTTCTAGTTCAGTTCTAGTTCAGTTCTAGTTCAGTTCTAGTTCAGTTCTAGTTCAGTTCTAGTTCAGTTCTAGTTCAGTTCTAGTTCAGTTCTAGTTCAGTTCTAGTTCAGTTCTAGTTCAGTTCTAGTTCAGTTCTAGTTCAGTTCTAGTTCAGTTCTAGTTCAGTTCTAGTTCAGTTCTAGTTCAGTTCTAGTTCAGTTCTAGTTCAGTTCTAGTTCAGTTCTAGTTCAGTTCTAGTTCAGTTCTAGTTCAGTTCTAGTTCAGTTCTAGTTCAGTTCGAGTTCAGTTCTAGTTCAGTTCTAGTTCAGTTCTAGTTCAGTTCTAGTTTAGTTCTAGTTCTAGTTCAGTTCTAGTTCAGTTCTAGTTCAGTTCTAGTTCAGTTCTAGTTCAGTTCTAGTTCAGTTCTGGGTCAGTTAAGTTCTGATTCAGTTTTATTTCTATTTAAATTTAAAGAGTACACTCAAAATTTCCTATAATTTGACGAAAGATTTTCATTAGTCGTTTTTATACTTTACCCCGAATTAGTTAATTGTTTCTTTTGTTTAAACACATTAATCTTAATCAAATTATAATCTAATTAATAAGAAAAATGTTCAATTAATATTTCTATATCTTTATAAAATACGTCGTATTTTTTACCTTTGACTCACACCCGCAATTGTTTATTTCTGGTCTTTTACACACCTAATTTGTTCTGAAACTCACACATTTCTCAAATCTCTTATTTCTCTTCTTCCCGGTCTCTCTGTTGGAAATATTTTACACAAGACTAAGATATTGGCCAATATTAAATATTTTCCTTTCTTATCGTATTTTTTATGCTCGTACAACAACTGCTGCAAATGATAAAAGTAACAACAGAAATTTCAGATAAGATAAGAAAAAGTACAACAAAAATCGTTATAAATAAAACTGCACTCAACAACTTTGTTGTTTGAATTCAAAAAGGACGATTGCTTGTATGGGTGCGAAATTCTATCTGTGTGTGGTTTTCAATTAAGTCGAAAACAAACGAAATTTGTAATGAATTAAATAAGAAAAAGAACAAACAATTATTGTTCTGTATGAACGAAGAAAAACATGTATTTACAAAATATTATTTCGCAACATTTTTCTGTTGATTCTTCTTTATATGTTTTTTTTCGAATTTTGATTTCAAATATTATTAACAAGTTTTTATTTTACTAAATTGTTAATTAATATTGTTTAAATTATTTGTCGGACTAGACTGTAGACTATACTACAGAGTATACTATAGACTAGACTATTGAATAGACTCTAGACTAGTCTAGTCTAGAGTCTATATAGACTATACTGTATACAAGACTATACACTAGACAGTAGAATGGACTATAGACAAGACTATAGACAAGACTATAGACTAGACTATAGACTAGACTATAGACAAGACTATAGACTAGACTATAGACTAGACTATAGACTAGACTATAGACTAGACTATAGACTAGACTATAGAATAGACTATAGACTAGACTATAGACTAGACTATAGACTAGACTATAGACTAGACTATAGACTAGACTATAGACTAGACTATAGACTAGACTGTAGACTATAGACTATAGACTAGACTATAGACTAGACTATAGACTAGACTGTAGACTATAGACTATAGACTAGACTGTAGACTATAGACTATAGACTAGACTATAGACTAGACTATAGACTAGACTGTAGACTATAGACTATAGACTAGACTATAGACTAGACTATAGACTAGACTATAGACTAGACTATAGACTAGACTATAGACTAGACTATAGACTAGACTATAGACTAGACTATAGACTAGACTATAGACTAGACTATAGACTAGACTAAACACTAGACTATAGACTAGACTATAGACTAGACTATAGACTAGACTATAGACTAGACTATAGACTAGACTATAGACTAGACTATAGACTAGACTATAGACAAGACTATAGACTAGACTATAGACTAGACTATAGACAAGACTATAGACTAGACTATAGACTAGACTATAGACTAGACTATAGACTAGACTATAGACTAGACTATAGACTAGACTATAGACTAGACTATAGACTAGACTATAGACTAGACTATAGACTAAACTATAGACTAAACTATAGACTAGACTATAGACTAGACTATAGACTAGACTATAGACTAGACTATAGACTAGACTATAGACTAGACTATAGACTAGACTATAGACTAGACTATAGACTAGACTATAGACAAGACTATAGACTAGACTATAGACTAGACTATAGACTAGACTATAGACTAGACTATAGACTAGACTATAGACTAGACTATAGACTAGACTATAGACTAGACTATAGACTAGACTATAGACTAGACTATAGACTAGACTATAGACTAGACTATAGACTAGACTATAGACTAGACTTTAGACTAGACTATAGACTAAACTATAGACTAAACTATAGACTAAACTATAGACTAGACTATAGACTAGACTGTAGACTAGACTATAGACTAGACTATAGACTAGACTATAGACTAGACTATAGACTAGACTATAGACTAGACTATAGACTAGACTATAGACTAGACTATAGACTAGACTATAAACTAGACTATAGACTAGACTATAGACTAGACTATAGACTAGACTATAGACTAGACTATAGACTAGACTATAGACTAGACTATAGACTAGACTATAGACTAGACTATAGACTAGACTATAGACTAGACTATAGACTAGACTATAGACTAGACTATAGACTAGACTATAGACTAGACTATAGACTAGACTATAGACTAGACTATAGACTAGACTATAGACTAGACTATAGACTAGACTATAGACTAGACTATAGACTAGACTATAGACTAGACTATAGACTAGACTATAGACTAGACTATAGACTATAGACTAGACTATAGACTAGACTATAGACTAGACTATAGACTAGACTATAGACTAGACTATAGACTAGACTATAGACTAGACTATAGACTAGACTATAGACTAGACTATAGACTAGACTATAGACTAGACTATAGACTAGACTATAGACTAGACTATAGACTAGACTATAGACTAGACTATAGACTAGACTATAGACTAGACTATAGACTAGACTATAGACTAGACTATAGACTAGACTATAGACTAGACTATAGACTAGACTATAGACTAGACTATAGACTAGACTATAGACTAGACTATAGACTAGACTATAGACTAGACTATAGACTAGACTATAGACTAGACTATAGACTAGACTATAGACTAGACTATAGACTAGACTATAGACTAGACTATAGACTAGACTATAGACTAGACTATAGACTAGACTATAGACTAGACTATAGACTAGACTATAGACTAGACTATAGACTAGACTATAGACTAGACTATAGACTAGACTATAGACTAGACTATAGACTAGACTATAGACTAGACTATAGACTAGACTATAGACTAGACTATAGACTAGACTATAGACTAGACTATAGACTAGACTATAGACTAGACTATAGACTAGACTATAGGACTAGACTATAGACTAGACTATAGACTAGACTATAGACTAGACTATAGACTAGACTATAGACTAGACTATAGACTAGACTATAGACTAGACTATAGACTAGACTATAGACTAGACTATAGACTAGACTATAGACTAGACTATAGACTAGACTGTAGACTAGACTATAGACTAGACTATAGACTAGACTATAGACTAGACTATAGACTAGACTATAGACTAGACTATAGACTAGACTATAGACTAGACTATAGACTAGACTATAGACTAGACTATAGACTAGACTATAGACTAGACTATAGACTAGACTATAGACTAGACTATAGACTAGACTATAGACTAGACTATAGACTAGACTATAGACTAGACTATAGACTAGACTATAGACTAGACTATAGACTAGACTCTAGACTAGACTATAGACTAGACTATAGACTAGACTCTAGACTAGACTATAGACTAGACTATAGACTAGACTATAGACTAGACTATAGACTAGACTAGTCTATAGTCTAGTCTATAGTCTAGTCTATAGTCTAGACTCTAGACTAGACTATAGACTAGACTATAGACTAGACTCTAGACTAGACTATAGACTAGACTGTAGACTAGACTATAGACTAGACTATAGACTAGACTATAGACTAGACTATAGACTAGACTATAGACTAGACTATAGACTAGACTTTAGACTAGACTATAGACTAGACTATAGACTAGACTATAGACTAGACTATAGACTAGACTATAGACTAGACTATAGACTAGACTATAGACTAGACTGGCTAGACTATAGACTAGACGTCAAATTGTTAGCAGTGACATTAGCAGAAATAGTGAGAGAAATTGGTTAGTTCTAGTTTTATGCTCACCATGAGCCCTTCTAATATGACATAAAATAAATTTAAATATTCTTTTAAAATATGCTTTTGGATATTTTTTGGCTTATTAACATATTTATCTTTTTCTAATGTTTGCCAGTTTTAAATTTTTAGACCACATGTCTACGAAACATTCATAGCCAGCACATTAAGTCTTGTTTCAAAAGTATTACCTCGGCTTTTACAATGTTATTTGTCCACCTCTTTTTAAGCCCTAAATAGACCAAAAACACACACTTTCGCTTTCTCTTAACAATCTGCTATAAATCTCCACAAAAAAAAAACGCAAACCTTAGAAACAAAACATTGTAAATGAAATTTTAAACGAAATATAATTAAAAAAGTGAATAAAACAATTTAAACCAAATAATAGAATCTTATCGTTAACAAGTGCTAAAAATACAATACAACAACATACTTTTATACTAAATAGAGATAAGACAATCTATCTCTAACTTAAATATTTACAATTACATAAATTGCCAAGACACGCATACGCTACTGAGGCAGCAAAAATCTCTAAGATTTAGAGGAAAAGTGTTAAGAAAAAACGTCTACTGAAGCTGAAAACTTCAATTTGAGTTTAAAACTACAAAGTTAATAATAGAGAAAATAAAGTTTAAATATTACGTTTATTACAACAGTTTGTTGTAATGCCAGTCATCATGACGTTTATAGGTTTTTTTTTGTTTTTGCAGTTTAGAAAAAAAGCTTGATATTATACAATTATTATAATATTGTCTGTTATAGTTTTTTGTTATATTTTTATTTTCATCATTTTTTAAGGAGAGAATCATCTAATAAAGGTGGTTAAAAAGGAACATATTTGCTTCTGACGTAGTTATAATCATAAATACATACTATGTATACTACAGTGGCTAACAAAAGTAAAGATACAGTTTTAAAATGCATAGTAATCCTAAGTTAGTTAGTTAATTTGATCGGGCCTGTTGAGCACTCCTTAACCAGTGTCTCAGGTGGGAATCGAACCCACCACCTCCGGTCTACCGAACTAGAACACTAACCTACCGGAGGCCAGAGTACAGTTACAAACAAATATACTACAGTCTGAAATAGAATGTTGTTAGATCTTACAAAGTTGGCAGTAAAATGTGCAGAAAACCTCTAATAATACTGTCAACTTACATATTTTGTCCTGCAATATTTTAGGTAATGCTTTTTCTTACAACGTTGTAAAGGAAAATGTTTAAGTTCAGACAAATATTAGACATTTTCTGAACATTTTACTGACAACGTTGTAAGATCTGACAACCGTGTATCACGGCTTTTAGCAATTACAACAACTCCAAAGACCAAATATATTTAAACCACAGTTGGAACTCCAATTCACAGTATTACATCCAAAATTTAAAAAAAGATTTTTATACATAATTGCCACCACTTTTGCCCATCATTGTACTCATTACTTTAGCACATAAAAAAAGCTTGTTTGTAACTTTAATTTGGCGGGCTTACTTGTGGTCTTGGGGGTAATTTAGATATAATACGCATAAATACATATAAACACCTATAAATATGCTCTCTCAGAAACTCACCTTTAAACTGGTAAAGTTTTTGTACTATTACTCAAAAGTAAGTAAGACTGAGTATAAGTATTAAATGAGTATGAGAAAAAAAGCTTAACGTGTTACCTACTACTGAAGACTATTTGTGTGCGATTATATATAGAAAATACCGGCTTTTGTTAGAGCCTCATTTCATCTCTTCTCGCTAATATCTTAAGGGTGTATTGTATAAAAAAAGTGACCAGGTATGATCTGTGTTATATAAATTTGAAGGGCACTTTGTTATAGAACAAGTTTTCTTATTTTCTTTGGAGGTAAAGTTATGTTTTTCTTTTTTAATATGCATAAAGAAGCAAATAAGAATCTAGGTGATAGAACTAAAAATTTTTAGGTCAAGAGAAATGTTTGTGTCAAGTTTCATTAAATAACCTGAAAATTGCGACCTGTAGATTGATTACAAGGTTTACATGGACGGACAGACATGGCTCAATCGATTCAAAAAATCGATCCAATAGTAAAGTGGTGAAGGGTTTAAAAAGTACAAACGAAATATACAAATTCCTTATCCAAAGCTAAAGCTTACCTTAAATGAGTTTCATGTAAAGCCAACAATGTGAGATCTCAATGTGAGGAAGCATAAAGATGACTATTAAAGCAGCAATTTCAAAACGCTTGAGAGCTACTGGATGCATCTACAATTACTTTTAATAAAAATTAAGAGCGTGAGATCCTAAAAGTCGACTTTGTATTGAATTATGATAAATGGTTTCATTATAAATCGATCATATGTAAAGTCCGAACAATTTGCTAAATCGATATCAATTCAAATATCAATGGCGTTATATTCAGTCCTTTCACAGAATTTCATTCCGATCGAAAGTGGAATTATAACTTGTATATAATCGATAGGAAACTTAAAATAATAACTTTAAATTATTGTCAATTTCACGTTGAAAATGTGAAGTGATTTCAGTCTGAAAAATTTTAAATTTTCTTTTTTGAAGAACAAAATTATGAAATATAATTCCACTTTCGATCGGAATGGAATTCTGTGACAATTCTGATTATTACTCAATATTTGGGTGGAACCAAAAGAATGCTATATATTATTTATATATCACAGAAAAAATGAACCGAATGCTTCTGATTTATTGGAACACTTCATGTATTATCTACCTTATAGAAACGTCAGTCTCTATCCGAGTACTAGTTGTATCGATCGATGCAAAATCCACTCTCTGGGATACGCTTCACTTTAGAACAGCGTATACGCAATAGGCTATAGACGCTGCGAAAATGTGGCCAGACTATCGCAGGGAATATGAGTAGAATCCTACTGCGTTGTTGGCACGTTTTGCTTAATTTACCTTATAGAAAGGTCTCTGTCTCTGTCCGAGCATCGGTTGTTTTGATTGATGTAGAACGCACTTTCTGAGATACGCTACATTTTATAACAAGGTATACGAAATACTTCGTTTATTCTTTTTTCGCGTAATATATATGTTGTTAGTAAGATGGAAAAACCTCTTAGATATCTGCTCTTAATAATAAAGGAATTATACCTTCATTACCGACAATCCACGAGTGACCTGATGTCCCTATGATAATGATCGTAGCAATAAAATTAAAATAGTTAACCCTTTCATATAGTCTAAAACGATCTCAGACATTGCAACAACCGCGGATAACGTCATTAATGCTCCTTAACAAATCAATTCCGGGTTTACCAAGTACATCACCATGCCTGCTCTATCTTGTAGCTAAGAAGCGTCCGTATAGCAGTTCCACTTGATTATGATCCCCTGTCTCGGTTCAATGTCTTGCAATTTCTAACAATTATTGTATCTGGTATTTAGTATGGTATTTAATATAACAGATATCTACTCAACATCCCCGTTAACGTAAGCTATCTACATACATGTGTATTTATATCCTTTTCGCCTATATACTTATAAAAGTAGCTTGATTGCGAGTCCCACTTAATATCTAACATGCGTTTTGATTGGGAAAATATTCTGTAAAGTTTCAAGAGCTTTCTGATCGTAGTGCTCATGTCTCAACTTATGTTCAGCAATATAACATGGCCAAAAACTCAAGAATTGTAATCTAAATCCCAAAAGTTTATACTTTCTAGTAAAAAATTGCAATTTTCTACTACTATGCCAACTGGTCACCTCCAATCAATAATGATCACTGTTTATTTTGCACGTTTTTTTGCTGCTGTTGTTGGTATTTTTAACATGGCTGGGTTTTTTCTTTTTTTTTCTCTTCATTGTTGGTTTTGGAGGTAAAAAAAAAAACACAACCATTACGTTGAGTACACAATTGCGTTGTTTTATGTTTTATAAGCTTGTAATAACTATGTACTAAATAAATGGAGGGCATATTGAAGAGTTTCTTTTGTAGTTGTTGTTCTAGAAACAAAAGTACACGGGTACGTATTAGTGTGTTGATTTTGGTAAAAACTGAAAAAGAAAAATCATTTTCCGAAGTTATAAAGAGCTTTTTTTCTCCAAATAGTATCTTCTGGTATCAGTTTTGCAGAGAGTAAAGTTGTAAAGAGAGTGATAATGATGATTGTTCATCACATGTGGGAATTAAGTAGTATATGCATACTTATGTATGCATATATGCCTGCATGCAGAGAGTAAGAACAGCTGCATATGGTTTAGTGAGCATTCGAAGCAGGCATGGAAAATTTATAATTTAAAATTGAATCAAAAAATTAATTTTTTTAATTAAAAAATATTTTTTCTATTTAAAAAACGAAAAAAAAATGGAAAAACATAATTAAGATTTTTCATGAACACTATAGACTAGACTATGAATAAACTATGGACTAGACCCTGGACTAGATTATTCACTTGACTGTGGACTTGGCTATAGAATAACTATAGACTAATAGACTAGACTATAGACTAGACTATAGACTAGACTATAGACTAGACTATAGACTAGACTATAGACTAGACTATAGACTAGACTATAAACTAGACTATAGACTAGACTATAGACTAGACTATAGACTAGACTATAGACTAGACTATAGACTAGACTATAGACTAGACTATAGACTAGACTATAGACTAGACTATAGACTAGACTATAGACTATATACTCACATTAGTGTTGATAATTTACAGGTATAAATTTTCCATCCCTGATATGAAGTATCATTGAACAATTATAAAGAGAGAGAATGAAAGAGGGAAGTTAAGTTGCTGCTAAATGAGAAGTAGCAGTAGTAGGTAGTCTTATTTAGTGTAGTATTAGTATATGAGTTAGCATTGTGTTGTTGTATTTAAACAAAATATATTGTCATTGTTGTTGTTGTTGTGTTATGCGATTGCTTTAAGTTGTTTTTTTGTGTTTAACACTTTTGCCGTTTATTTAACGAAAAGCTCTGCTATTGAGCGGTTGTTGATTTCGGTGCTGTGCTATCACTCTGTCTCTGGTGTTTTTGAGCTAAACTAAACGAATCTGAATCGTACGATCAATCGATATTGTGTGTTCTTGTTGTTGTTTTTTCTTACTTATTACTATATAGTGTTGTACTGTATTTTGCGGTGTGTGTTTGTTGTTTTGTGTGCCAAAAAATAAAATAAGAAAAAAAAGTTGTTGTAGAAGAACGCGTGTTATAAGTTCTACACACTTGAAACAGTGAAATTTTAAACGGTTTAATTAAAGTTTTATATAAATAAAAAACTAAAAATGAAATTGATATTAATAAGAAAAGTTTAAAAGAATTAACAAATAAAAATAATTAATTTTATTAATTTTAAATATTAAAACATAACTTAAATTTTAAAATTAAAAAACAAAACTTTTATTTAAAACCCTACTTGAATTAACGTAAAACACAGTGTTGTAAAAAAGTAAATCTAAATAAATTGCTTTTGTGTGTTTTTTCAGTTTTTTGCTTTTCAATTCTTTAGTTTCTTTTTTTTTTTTTATTTTTGTGTCTTTTTAGTTGTCAACCGTTTGCGCCTTAAACTAAATAAATTTTTATTTTGTCATTTTTTTATTATTTAATTTCTTTATTTGTGTTTTTTTTTTCAATTTTTATTTTTCTTGTGCAAATAAGTTGTTTTTGTGTGTTTTTTTTTCTACTTTTTTTTCAATATTTAGTTGATTTTTTCGGTAGCGCGGCCTGTGCTAGCTTGGCAATTGATATCTGCCGCAAACATTTTCTATCTTTCTCAAAAAAAGATAATTTAGTCTTTTGCCTCAATTTCAACGACCAAAGTCGTTGTCATATTTTCTAACACAAACGCTTGTATTAAAAAAAAAAATAAATAAATAAAAATAACTAGTTTTCTTTTTTTTATAAAAAATCAAACATATAAAAACTTTAAAATTTCAAAAAAAAGTGTTTAAAATATTAAGCATTTAAGTGTTTTCTTAAAAAAGGATTTTAAAATCTTAACTTGTTTTTAAAGTGACCAAAAGTGTTTATGCAACAAAAAAAAATATTTCTTATAATTTTAACAAATTAAAATGTTTTACACCATTTAAGCAAAAAAAAAGTGAAATTTACTAAAAATATAATTTATTAATAAAATAAAAACAATTTTTATTTTTTTTACAGAAAACAATAAATAAATTGTTAAAAAATTTAAAAATATAATAATAAATCAAAAACAGCTTATATACAATTAAATATAATAAATAAACTCAAATAATTTAAAAGGATTAATAAACAAATTATTAACGAATGTGAGTACAACATGTTTTAATAATATTTTATTTATTTTATATTTATAAATATTTTATTAGATGATTTTTTTTAAATTATTTGTCTCTTGTAGTGATCGCAGAAATTTGAAAATTTTGTTTAAAAAAGTGATCTTTCCTCTCATTTCTTTTGAGTTCTTCAGCACAACGGTTATTATTTTGTCTTTTAAGTTTGTAAATTTTTATTTCACATTGAAATATTTTGTTGTTTTTTCTTCCATTAAAATTAAAATTTCATTTTTACTCAATTTAAATTTTACACAAAGTTATGATCATTCGCGAGAGTTTATATTAAGTGGAGAGTATTTTAAAAATTTACTTAAAGTAATAACTTTCGTTTCCTTTTCCTATTTTTTTTTGAAAAATATGAATTAGTCGCAAAGAACATTTTTGAGGTCAAGAACGAATCAAGATAGATAGATATATAGATAGATAGATAGATAGATAGATAGATAGATAGATAGATAGATAGATAGATAGATAGATAGATAGATATATAGATAGATAGATAGATAGATAGATAGATAGATAGATAGATAGATAGATAGATAGATAGATAGATAGATAGATAGATAGATAGATAGATAGATAGATAGATAGATAGATAGATAGATAGATACTTAGTTGGGTAGGTAGTTAGATAGTTAGTCAGTCGGTTAGTTAGTTACTTAGTTACTTAGTATTTAGTTAGTAGTTAGTTAGTTAAATATTTAGTTATATAGTTAGTTAGATAGTGAGATAGTTATGTAGTCAGTTAGTTAGTTCCATATTAAGTTATTTAACGGCCACCACCCCCGTTCTACTACACTTGTGTACTAACCTGCTACGCTTCCATGTAAAGTCTTGTTTGGAGTGGCGGTGTTCCCCAAGGAACCGACATAAATAGTTAGTCTATAAGGCAAATGAGACAGTAGTTCACAATCCAGCTAAAGCGTTTCCCTTTACCTCCCCGCTCCGTGGATACGCGCCTACGTTATGTCACGATCTTTTGATTAAACCTCTTCTCATTTAAAGCGTTTTACTAACATCTTTATTAACATCTTTCCCCATTTGTATATACAATAAGCTGATAGAAGAAGCATGATCTGGGCTATAAGAAGTTTTAAACAGAAATTCTCAAACTCATTTTTTTACATTTCTAAATAAACGTTAATTGGCTCTTTAACAATCAAGTGTAGAAAGATACTCTCTTCAAGAAAGATTGTATATGATTAATTTTTTTGATCAAAGTACTCTTTACGACAATCATTTTGCTGTTGTCATTGCAACAGCTTTTGGAAACTATTACATTTTATTGTTAAAATTCTTTCAACTGCGATGGATGTTATTGTCCAATAGAAACAGCAATAGTAGGTTAAATTTAAAGTAACATGACCTCTTTCATCAAATCATTGAACTAGTTTATTATTTCATTTAAAATACATTTCATTAACAATTCGGTGGTGAGAGACACCTAACATTTAATGTTCTTACAACAATTACAAATTGAATTTTCTTTACAAAATAAATACCTTTAACACATGCTTAATTTTAATATAATGTTTTCATTTCTAACACATTTTCTAACCTTGAATTATAATTTTTCACACTATGAATTACTTAAAACAACAAAATACAACGAAAAAACCACTTAAACCCAAACAAAATGGGTAAAATGCATAAAAAAGCATAATATTATTTAAAATTAAATTACTTCATTAAATATTACAAACAAATGAACACACGTTATACAAATTATAATGCAATATTGAAAATACATACAACACTTACAAAATCTTAAGTCAAAACTAAAACAAGTCAAAAGAAAAATTTAGTCCAAAGAAACAGCAACAAACAAAAACATATTACGAGAATATTACAGCAAACGATTAAACATTACAATAATAATAAAAAATATGAAAAAAAAACATGTTGCGGTATTTATGTGCAACAACAAAAACCTGAGCAATTAAAATATGAAAACTACAGACACGCATTTATACTATAGCCTCCAGTATATTAGGGTGGTTCTGGAAATAGTTTTAGTGTTTGTTTTGTCCAAATTCTCAAATTTGTTTCTGTCAACTGAATCTTACAGCGTTGTCAAATTACATTATGGTTCATATATAAATAACTCTTAATGAGAGTACCCCCGTAGACAAGCTGGTAGAGTTTAGTCTGGGGGTTGAAAGTTCGATTCCCACCAGAGACACTGGTCTGCTAAGATGTGTTGTCTTTGTCACCCTGCTCGGTAAATTAAGTTAAAATATAATGTAATGGACAAATAAATAATTAAATAACTGTTAATGACAAACGGAAAATTCCTCCTACTGCTGAAGTCTAATACCGAATGATTTCATTGGATAATGTACCGATGTGTAAAGATTTTTCTGGGATTACTCATTTTTGTAACATTTTGCTATTATTTGATCTGAAGTTCGATATAAATCTATACTTTTTCTGATTTTGATTTTCTGACTTTCTTAAGAAGATCCTCTAAGGTTACTCATAACCCTTCGGATAATAGACTGATTTGTAAAGAATTTGTTGGGATTATTAATTTTTGTAAAATTTTGTTATTATTATTTCAATATAAATTGGACACAATTTATGTCTGATGTTTAACTTGTGATTTTCTTAAGAAGATCCTCTAAGGGTACTCAAAACCTCAGATCTAGTATGATACTATAATGGTCAAAGACTCATTGTGACAAAATACATAAATAAAAGGGCAATTTTGTATAGTTTCTTCTTTTGTAAAGCGTATTGCAATTAAAACGTTCTGTACAGATCCAAACAAATAACAAGATCTTGACTATATAATAATAGGTTTCAACTGGTCGCTTAAGATTTTAAATATGTTTTATAATCTTTCATGCATGGTTGGTATAAAGTATTCCAGAACAAAAGTAAACTCATTAATAAACTCCATAGATAATGAAGGCCACATAGTCGATTTAAAGGGCTTTGAAGGGACTTGTTCTTACTGTTACTATCACAAACAGGCAATGCATTATTTGATCACAAATTCGATATAAATGTACACTATTTTTATATGAATCCGATTCCAGATTTCTAAAGAAGATCAACTTAGGGTACTCAAAACCCGAGTTAGTATAACACTATTTTGCTCAAGAATTCATTGCATAAATGAGCATTTTTTAAAGGGCAAAACCGGATGCCTTGTTCTTTTGTAAAGCGTGTTGCAGTTGTTTTAACTGCTAAACAGATCCAAACAAATAACAAGATCTGAATTATAAGTCTGTAATTGGTTTCAACTGGTATCGAAAGATTTTAGAGATTTATTATGAAGGCTTAAGAATCGTCGCATATTCTTTATAAAGTTTTTCTGTAAAAGAGCAAATCGTCACATATTTGGTATACAGATACCAAGAACAAGGGCAAACTCATTAATAAACTTCAAAGATAACGAAAGAGACAAAGTCTATTTTAAAGGGTCTGAAGGTACTTGGTCTAACCAACATACAGTTAACTTCAAACATCTGACTCTACATAGTCATTAACTATACTATGGAATATTTTAAGTAACTATTACAAAAATAGGCAATGCTGTCGGTTAAACATATACAAAATCTGTGCCCCTTATATCTGAATATATATACACTCAGTTCTCATTTGTGTACAGTTAAAAGCACTTTAAAATCTGCAAATCATGATATTTAATCACTTTTAATGTACATTAATTTCAGACACGATAATATTTTCAATATATTTGCCATCTATATACAAACTACCTACTCTCCACTAATTTGTTACAAACGATTTTTGCTAAAATGTCTAGACCCAAAGTATTTTCCTGCCTCACCTCATATCACGAGATAATTTAAAAAAAAAAATTAAATCAATCAATATTTATACGAATAATTTTATGAAAATTAAAAGTAAATACGTAAAACAAATAGTTCACACCTTTTTCGTGATTAAATATTTTGAGGATTTAGGAAAAATTTGCATATGAAAAAAATTTAATATTTTAAAACGCTGTAAATTTATGCAAATTTTGAAAAAAACATACCAAATATCATCGAACGTATGTTTGTAGTAAGATAGAAGTTAACAGATGCCAATTTTTTTATGAATTGCTAAATGTAAAACAAATAATTTAGACAACTTTTACTTATGAATATTTGCGTTTATGATTAATTTAAAATTTTATAAAAATAACTTAAAAAAAGGTATTTAAAAGAGATCTTTGACGTATAAGGTGGAATAATTAATGAGCAAATGCTAAAATTAAATCATAGGTAGGGTATCAGGTCTACAAGGGTATCTGTTCCTATGCTGAAGCTGGTAACATGCTTGACAATGGACTAGACTATAGACTTGACTATGGACTAGACTGTAGACTATAAACTACTCTAGTCTATAGTTTAGTCTATAGTCTAGTCTATAGTCTAGTCTATAGTCTAGTCTATAGTCTAGTCTATAGTCTAGTCTATAGTCTAGTCTATAGTCTAGTCTATAGTCTAGTCTATAGTCTAGTCTATAGTCTATTCTATAGTCTAGTCTATAGTCTAGTCTATAGTCTAGTCTATAGTCTATGGTCCAGTCTATTGTCTGGTGTAATTTCCAATTTAAAGTCTAGTTTATAGGCTAGACTAGTCTAAAGTCTTTGCTACATTCTCAACTAAAGTATTGTCTACAGTCTAGTCTACAGCTTTGTCTTCAGTATTGTCTACAGGTATACAGTGTTGTCTTTGGTTTAGTCTATAATCTTGCCTGTCTAGTCTATAATTTAATCTATAGTCTATAGTTTAGTCTTTAGTCCAGTCTAAAATCTATTCTATAGTCTCGACTATATTCTAGTCAATAGCGCATAGTATGTTTAGTACTGGTATAATTTAATACTCCATATTTCATTTTTCCTGGACCAATAAAAAGTTCTGCTGTAAGCAAGTACATTTAATTATAAACGATATGGTCCTCTGCGGTTTTCATAAATCGATCAGATAAACGAAATCGAAAGCCAATCTAATAACTTAACAATTGACTTTGTACTAATTTTCTTAAGTATTTAATAAATTTCCATAACTTAAAGAAGAGTATGCGTTTAGCCAGATTTACATTTTCCCCTTTGATTTAACAAAAATCATTTAATTATTTTATTTCTACTTTTTCTTAATATCAACATTTATAAGTTACTAATAAAATTACTATAATACCTGTATAATTTATTTATTATTTATAAGACCTACTAATTATAAAGTACTTAATTACACTTTTAACTTCTCTCTACCCCACTTGATACACTGTTTAGAGAAAATTAGAACATAGAAATTCTTATCAATTTGTTTTATTTTTTGCACGAGTGTAACTACGGAGTAGTAAAGAACCTTGTATAATGCAAAAGTTTTTAATTTCAGTACAAAGAAATACTTAAAAAAACATACTTCTATTACTAAATAAATAAATAGAATTGTCTCTCATTTATTGTTATTACGAGTATTTTCTTATAATATTTTTTTTCTTTTTCTTACTTTTCATATGATTATTATTATTTTTTAAGTTTAAATATATAAATTTTTATATATTTTTAAAAGTTTATTTTATACTAGGTTTATTTTGCTTTTGTGTAGTGTCTTTTCATTTTATTGACATAATAAGTCTCAAACAGCTTAAAGTGTTGAAAGACAATAATAGTGAAATTTAATTCAAACGAGTCACAAGTTTTGGATTTTTTTTTAATAAAATATGAAAATAAGTAGCAAACAGTTTATTTTTACTGATTTATACACACGACACTAGAACTCAATTAAATATTAAGTATTATAATGATTATGGACATAATTTACATACTAGACGTTAAAAACTGTTTTTTTTTTGTCTTTATATATCACGGGCATCATATTAAAAGGTACACATGTGAATTATTATTTTATTTCAATGTGGATTTGAGGTATTATATTATTGAGCCATTTAGGAAAAAACTAAGGACTGAGTTGGGTAAAAAGTCCCATTTTTAAAGATTTGGCTAGAATATGTACTAGACTATAAACTAAGCTATAGACTAGTCAATAGACTGGACAAAACTATAGACTAGACCAAAAGCTAGACTACAAGACAAGACTATAGACAAGTCTTTCGTCTAGACTAAAGACTAGTCTTTAGATTATAGACTAGACTATACTATAGAGAAAACTATAGATTAGACTACAGACTAGACTATAGACCTGACTATAGACTATTATATAGACTAGACTATCGACTAGAATATAGACTATTCTATAGACTAGACTAGACTAGACTATAGACTAGACTATAGACTAGACTATAGACTAGACTATAGACTAGACTATAGACTAGACTATAGACTAGACTATAGACTAGACTATAGACTAGACTATAGACTAGACTATAGACTAGACTATAGACTAGACTATAGACTAGACTATAGACTAGACTATAGACTAGACTATAGACTAGACTATAGACTAGACTATAGACTAGAATATAGTCTAGACTATAGACTAGTTTATAGACTTGACTATAGACTAGACTATAGACTAGACTAGACTATAGACTAGAATATAGTCTAGACTATAGACTAGTTTATAGACTAGACTATAGACTAGACTATAGGCTATAGACTAGACTATAGATTAGACTATAGACTAGACTATAGACTAGACTATAGATTAGACTATAGACTAGACTATAGACTAGAATATAGTCTAGATTATAGACTAGACTATAGACTTGACTATAGATTAGACTATAGACTAGAATATAATCTATAACCTGAATCAAACTACACTTTTCTTCTAATGAATCACCGTCTTGAAATACAATATAGACTATAACCTGAATCAAACTACACTTTTCTTCTAATGAATCACCATCTTTAAATACAAACTGCACCCAGTCCTTAAAATTCTTGTGAAGAAAACATATTTATAATATATATTTTTAATTCGCTAGTGAAATTTCATATTTTGGGCGCCATATTATATATCTATGCGAGTTCTTCTTTCAATTTAACATGAATAGATAAAGTGTATACGTTTTTTAATTTACTTATATAACTAGAGCATAATTGTATACTTTTGTTGTTGCTCATTTAAATCGTTTAAGTATGGCAATAATTTGTTATAAATTTGCGGTATTTAGTTAATTGAAATTTAAATCTGCAACTTTGTTAAATATAGATAATTTTCAAGCCACACCTTATTGTAGAATTGCTTGGGTATTTCTTATTAAACTGTCAAATCAGGAATTCAAGGGGTATTTGTTGCAAAAACTCTTAATTGCAATTGTCAGCTGCAATTATAACGTCTATCGATGACAAATGAGGAGGAATATACATCTAGGTATTGAGGTCAATTTTAAAGATATATAAATGGAAATTAAAATTATTAAAAAGATAATATTTATGAATTTAAAACCTTTTAAGTTCAAATTTACTTTTATATAGTTTCTTAAATGCATTACAATCGAATGATTAATTGAAAAATATAAATTTATTTTTTTTATTAAATATTAATATTACAATGTATTAGTTTTGAGTTCAACATGTTTTATAATTATACTTGAAATAAATATTTGTTTTTTATATATTTTCCTAAATTTTTATACTCAACGTGTTCTTAAATACATAAAATTTGATTAGTTTTTTTTTCTCTTCTCATACATAGTAATGACGACAATGTCCCAGACCTTGAGATAAGAATTAGTGATTATTTTTGTTTATATTGTTTTTTATTATTTTTTTTTAATAAGTTTTGCACATAGTTTTTGTTTAATTTAATTTTTGAGACAAATTAAAAATAAATAAAATCAAACTGTCTTCAATAATGGTATTTAAGCTTAAATTATGATACGAGTCATTGATAACAAATTTTAGAAAAAAAAGTATAATTTAATAAATAATTTAACAATATAAAATTTTCAGACAAATTGTGTATTTTGTTTAGACAAATGTTTTGTTAAACACAATTTTATTGATAAGTTTTTTTTTTAATTGAACAAGAAAAAGTACTTATTTTTTGCAGTTGTTTTATTTTAAAAAAAGTTTAATGTTTGAAATTTTGAATTAATAAGCTTTTGCTACGCCAATTTGGATAATGTTGGCTTGGGTTTTTGGTTATTGTTGCTAGATTTATCAAATCTGACTTTATATGAAGAAAATAGTAGGGTCTGACAGTAATCCACCACCACCATGTTGATTTTATATAGACGGGGCTATAGTCTGACCTATAGTCTGGACGATAGTCCTTTTTATAGTGTGAAAAATATTATGGTATTAATCTCGACTATAGTTCGGTATATAATCTTTAGAACAGATTTTAGTCTATTTTTTGGATTATAATATAGTATGGACTATTCTCCTGTCTATAGTCTGGTCCATAGTCTGATCTTTAGTCTAGAATGCAGTGTTGCCTATAGTCTGGGCATATTCGTATCTATGGTCTGGATAATAGTGTGGTCTACAGTCGAGAGAATAGTATTGATTATAGTATAAGTTGTTGTCTATAGTCTGGATTATAGGTTGGTCTATTATCTGTACTAAATTCGTATATAAAGTCTGATCAATTGTATTTCAATAGGGCTATCATTTTTGTCTATAGTCTGGTCAATTATGTGTACAACAGACTGGTCTATAGTCTTAACTATAGCTTCACTTAACTATGGTCTATATTATGGATAATAGTCTGGTCAATAGTCAGGACTATTGTTCGGGTTATACTTTAAACTGTTGTTCATAGTCTGGTCTACAGGTCTGTACAAAATTCGTGTTTATTGTCTCGTCAGTAGTTTATCAATACGACTATCATATTGGATTATAGTCAGGACTTTAGTCTGGCCAATAGTTTGTACTACAGACTGCACTATAGTCGTAACTATAGCCTGGACGTTAGCTTGGTGTATAGCCTGATCTATTTTCTGGCCTAAAGTATACACTATTCTCGGGTCTGTAGTAATGAATTCAGTATGGATTATAGTGTAGTCTATTGCATGGAATATACATATGTAGTTCTGCATATAGTTCAGTCTATAGTTTTGACTTTGGATTATCTATGGTCTGGACAGTAGCCTGGCGTATAGTCTGCTCCATTGTCTGGTCGGATACATAGTCGTGATTATAGTCTGGATTATAGGCTGTACTGTTGTCTGTTTGTCTATAGCAAGAAAAATATGTAGTTCTGTATAAAGTTCCTCCTATATTCTGAACTATATTCTATTATATAGTATGTTCTAAACTCTAGTTTGGTAGACTTCTGTAATCTGTAATCTGGTATGTAGCCAGGACTATAATATAGACAATATACACCTGTATATATATTTTTATACTTATTCTCCAAAATATAGCCTGATCCATAGTTTGGCCTATGAACTGAGCTGATAAAGATTTTGCATTTATTAGATAAACTGAATCATGCTTTCTACTCTGCATAAAAAGTACCAATCCTTAGCGGAACAACACGAAAAAGTATATGTCGGTATTTAGGTTTTTTATGTCCCCCGCGGGTTTTCCCTCAACATTTTTTTCTAGTTTTAAATTCATTGAAGAAAATTTTAAAAAATTTTAATTAAAAACTAATTTTCATTATCGCAAAAATTTTGCCATTTGAAAAAAGTTTAAAAATATTATTGATTTTTTTATAATTTATTATTAATATTGTATTAACTATCTAGAACATAAACTAATCTTTGTATTTCTGTTTATTTCTTTTTAGTGGGCGTGGATTTTTGAAATTAATAAAAAAAAATTTCATTGTATTTTGTAAGTATTAATTTTTAAATTATTATTTTAAAATATTACATCAGTTTAGTTAAACTTAAACATAAATTGTTGCATAATACTTTTCCTGACCTTTTAAATCCAATTTTTTTAATTTAAACAAGTTTAATATATATATCATTATACTGTTATTTACATACCTATATGTATATACTTAGGTATATATAAAAATTTGTATCATGTGCTTAAAGAAAACCTGTAATTTTAAAATAAGTATAAATGACGTCATGAAGTTAATGAACTGTTATACAAGATTTTTATTTACGAGATTCTTGACATTCTGGCATCTTGTTTTATCAATCAAGTTTCTTGACTTCCGTATCTTTTGTAAGTATATGATGTCACACCTCATACGATTCAAAAGGTTATAATTGTGATCATAATAGAGCTGTCGTCTTAGCACCCATTTAGTTGGTTTTCTTTTGAACATATATTATTATTCTATAAAACCTTGTAAATGTAATAATTAAATTAAATTTTTGTTAAAATTTTATTACCTTTAATATTGTTGTTATATTTTACACAATATTATAAATTAAAAGGTTTTTTTTTAAATTAGCACATTTTAGTTACTTGTAGCTTAGTATATATTTCACATAGTTTTTTAATGAAATAGTTTTATGATTTTTTTCATACAAATAGTTTTTTTAACTCAATTATTACCCTTCAGCAGTTAGAGTGTATTAAGTCAAAAGTTTTTCTCTTATATTTTATTAAAATTCAAAATTTAAAGCAATTTTATAAAATTTAACTATTCCTAGTTAAGATTATCTTGAAGTAAAGCCATAAGTACTTAAATAGTGTTTTTAAAACAGCAAAACGCAGAGAGCTCTCAAATGAGCTCTCTTTTACTCACACATGTATCAAAAACCAACAGTCAGAGAACCATTTCTTTATACTCCCTGCCTTTTGCTGTTTTAAAACGAGCTTTAAACTGAGAGAGAACTTTTACTTAATAATCTCTCTTTCAACAGCTACGTTAACCTTATTTCGTACGATATTACGTCAAAGTTTAATATTTATTTATTTTTGTTTTATACAAAATGAAATGAAATTATTATTTAACTTTTATATGAAATTGTTTATGAATGCCCTTCATATTTTAAACAATTAAAGTGCTTATTAGCATGCATTTATTATAATTAATTTCAAAGTAAAGTATTAATGCAAACAATTAAAAATGCCATTTTAACGTCACTTATTCATAAATTATATGGCTATTTTATTATTTAATAATATAATGGAAATATCGAAATACTTTAGGATTAGCTTAAACTATTTGGAATTTACCATTAAAAATGTTGGATCTTTAAGGGCTAATTTTTTGTAAAATTTATAAAATTTTTTGTGCAAAATGATCCTTCTTCCTTTATGAAGAGTTCAGACTTGATAAATTTGAGTCGATATTTCGACCTATTTTTTCATGATATCTGCTGATATATGGTTTTATAGTAAATTAAATTTCCTGATTGTATACTTTCCTGAAATTCTGTTACTAGTTTATCAGGTAATCTAACTGCACTATAGGATTCTGTCAATAGTCTTACATTCAAGAGTTCTGGGTATAAATCTCCGCATCTTTTGTTTTACAATCAGTGCATATAGAAATGGTTTTGTCCGTGGAGTAGTCACATTACGGTGTTCGTAGCAATTAGCTACGGATTACAAAACAATTTTGATATTGCATTTTAACATAATCTCCAGTTTTCTTTTAATTAGTTCGAACTTACTCTGGACTGATTACAGCTTGGCCGGATTAACTCTCAAAATATAAATTAGTCTATAGAATATGTACTAATCTATAAACTAGACTATAGACTAGTTTATATAGACCAGACTATGGACTAATCTACATGCAAGAATGAGAACTATTCTATAGACAATGCTGTGGACTAGTCTATAAACTAGACTATGACTTAGTCTATAGACAAGACTATAAACTAGTCTATAGACTTGATTATGGACTAGTTTATAGACTAGATTATGGGCTAGTCGATACCTACACTGTGTACTAAACTACAGACTATACTATGGACTACAGAATATACTATCTAGAGACTAGATTATGGACTCGCCTACAGGCTAGAATATGGACAAGACTATGGACTAGTCTGTTAACTGGACAATGGATTGTTATTTTTAATTTTCATTAAACTGGACTATAGATTAGACTATGGACTAGATTATAGTATGGACTATAGATTATAGATTAGTCTACAGACTAAACTATGAACTAGACTACATACTAGACTATTGAATAATATAAAGACTAGACTATTGAATAGTATACAGACTACACTATTGAATAGTCTACAGGCTAGACTATTAAATAGTCTACAGGCTAGACTATTGAATAGTCTACAGACTAGACTAATCTAGTCTACAAACTAAACTGTGGTCTAAACTACATACTAGACTGTAGGCTAGTCTACAGACTAGATTATGGAGTAGTCTTCTAACTAGACCAGAGACTAATCTACAGACTAGATTATGAATTAGTCTACAAACTAGACTATAGACTAGACTATGGGCTACGGATGAGACTATAGACTAATCTACAGGTTAGACCTTGCACTAGACTACAGACTAGACCATGGATTTATCTACAGGCTAGACTGTGGACTAGTCTAAATATTAAACTATGGACTAGTCTGTATACTAGGCGAAACTAGGAACCATTCTATAGACTCTTCCATATACTATGCTATGAACTAGTCTATAGACTATACTATGAACTAGTTTATAGACTAGACTATTGACTAGTCTGAAACTAAGAATCAGTCTATAGACTACACTATGGATAAGCTATAGGCTAGTCCATAGACTAGATAATGAACTTAACTATTGAACAGACTAAAAACTACACTCTTGACTAGACTATGGATTTTGTGTTAGACTAGACTATGTACTAAAGACTAGACTATGGACTAAACTTGACTGTGGACTAGGCTAGCCTAGCCCATAAACTAGACTATATTTCTCTAAATACGTTCGTCTAATTGTATCCGTATATCCGTGAGCTCAACTTTATACTATTTTCGCAATAATTTATTATGAGAGATTTTAGTGCTTCTGTTCACCAAAATATTTAGATTCTAGTTATTTTTGAAAAAACATTTGCCCAATTCACAATCGTTGTTGTACGGTTGTATCGTAGTATGTCGTAATTTTGTTATTATTGATTTGTTTTTGTTTCAAAAAGTTTTATTTGAAAAAAATTATGACAAACAACGATACCACATCGATTGTGAATTGTACAATTATATTTTAAAAATTTAGTATTTAAAAAACCTTGCTCACCTTTTTTTGTGTAAATGATTTTATATAGAGTTTATTTGTTTCGACTTGCATGCTTAATCGCCTGCTATAATAAAACCTAGTGACGCTGATGGCCACTTAAACACAAACACAACTACTAACCACAAAGTTCATGTTATGCGTTGATTGGATTGTCTATTTTTATGTATTTTTATTATAAGTTACACCTCATCAATTTTCCATTGAATTAGCGAAACTTAAAAAAAAATAACAAAAATTGTTTTTTTATATAAATTTATTTCTTTTGAACTTTTCAACATGAGTTGGCAGTTTATTGTTAGAAATAAATAAAAAAAAACAAAACAACAATAAATATTTGAACTAATTACAATTTCTTTTCAATAGATACTGAGGGGAACCCTGTAGATTGGGTATTAAAGGTGTACATACATACATTTAATTTAATAGCAATGATTATTTTCTTATATTTTTAATGAAGTGTGTGTAGTTGGAAGTCTCATTTTATTGAAAGGAATAATTAAAAGAATTTTTGCAAACATATTCTTGGAAAACAAAAGTAAAATATTCATAAGAATTTTCCTTAGACAATTATGGAAAGAAAACTATTAAATCATTTTAAAAACAAACAACCAAACAGACTTACAGTTACTATATAGATAAATGCTATTTGGTTTTAAGTTCTTAGTAATTTTGATATCAGTATGCAAAACATGTCAATAAGTGCAGTATATGAATGAAAATAAGAAAATATGAAGAAAAATATTTATATTGCATTTTTTTTTTTATAAAAAATATACAATAAATGGGAATTTTTCTATATTTTTTTAATTTTTTTACAAAAGGGCATTTGAATTTAATCATTTATAAGAAAAACTTCTGCATAAACAATTTTTTTCTACTGTGTACTTATAAACAATTTGTTTTGAGATTTTTTTATTATAAACTAACAATAAACAAAAGAATTAAATTAAAATAAAACAAGTAAGAATTTAAAGTCGGGCGAGGCCAACCATATAATACCCTACATGTGTATACGAATAAAATGCGATTTAGTTTTCATAATAAAACATTTAAGTTAAATTGTACTTTGGCTCAGACATACATTAGCCATTTATTGTTTAATAAAACTATGGATATTTAAGTAAAAATTTGATGGGGGCTTTTTATAGGAGCTAAGGTCAAATGAGACCCTATAATTATAAAGTTCATCAGGGTCATCAAGGCTAGTATAGAACTTGCTTTTGCAGTTTTTGTCGAGATACGAGTAAATTAAACATAATTATTAACATAAAAGCCCTATTTGCCGGGTTCAGTTCTATGGGGCCTAGGTGAAATAATGGACCGATGTTAACTATTTTCAATAGGCTTCGTCTACGTCTACCATAAAAGATCATGTGCCAAATTTTATTCGATTATCTCCAAAATTGCGAGCTGTAGTTTGATTACAAGGTTTACAAGCCCTATTCGGGGGTACAGACTGTCGAGAGTTTTAACGTGAGCACCTGCCGTGTCGGCCTTATCTCACGGTGGTCTTTTTCATCCACAGGGTAGACTTGAGAACGGTCTACCATCGCCCCTTTGTCTTCAATGAAGACTCAGGTGGAAATTTTTGCACATTGGCTATGACCGGTACCATGCGCAAGTACTTTGCTGGAGTACTCGAGCTATCTAATCTCTTGCCAAAGTAGTCACGTTGTAAGACAACCACACTACTATGGCTCTGTTGATTCGACAACAGCACCTAGAGACGTAACCGGTGGACCGAAGCACGATCCGTCAATAAGCCGTAGACATCGTTCTTACTCACAGTGACACGCTGTGGTAAGTCTGATATGAACAGAGTATACTCTGAACACATTGTATGGGGGCTAGATAAAATAATGGACCGATTTTAACCATTTCCAATAGGCTTTGTCTACAGTATAATAAAAGACCATGTGCCAATTTTTATTGGATTATCTCCAAAATTGCGACCTATAGTTTGATTACAAGGTTTACAAGCTCTATTCGGGGGTACAATTGTATGGAACCAGGTGAAATAATGGACCAATCTTAACCATTTTCAATAGGCTTCGTCCCTGGAGCAATAGAATATCATGTAAAAAATTTCATTAAATTATCTTCAAAATTGCAACTTGTAGTTTGATTACAAAGTTTACAAGCCCTATTCGGGGGTACAGCTGTATAGGGCCAGGTGAAATAATGAACCGATCTTAACCATTTTCAATAGGCTTCGACCCTGGGGCAATTGAATATCATGTAACAAATTTTATTGAATTATCTTCAAAATTGCGACCTGTAGTTCGATGACAAGGTTTACATGGACGGACGGACATAGCTAAATCGACTCAGAAAATGATTTTGAGCCGATTGTTATACTTTAAGGTAGGTATACGACCAACATTAATGAGCGTTACAAACATCAGCACAAACCCAATATACTCTCCCCACTAAAATGGTGTAGGGTATAAAAATGCGAAAAATACTTGCATGTTTCTATTTAATGGGACATTGAACTTGGGGTTAGTTAAGAACGCATATAGAGGCAAACAAACAAACAGAAAGACAGACAAACGGTTGAATGGTTGGACGTATGGTCAAACCTATAGATAAAATTATATTTGATTGATTTGCATACGTAAATAAATTTAACATTTAATTTAAACAAACTTTTTAAGAAATCACTTTTAAAATGTTTATTTTTAAACAACATCTAGCCTTTAAAATGTTGTTATGTCATTGATGACTAATCTGATCAGTTTTTTTTTTTTTTTTGGATGTATAAAAATCAATGAAATCATAGCTTAACTTTTATTTTCATTAACATCTTGTGGGTAGTTAAAATTTTAACCAGTTTTTGTTTTTTTTTTTGAGATATGAAAAAAAAAATCACCAAATCTTATTTGCAATTATAAAAAATACAAAAAAAAATAAATTTTTAAACAAAATTTAATATTTAAACAAATAAATCATAAACTTTTGACAGTTAAGAGAAACCTGTTCAAATAAATATATTAAAAGTTAGACAATAAGTTTGAAGAAATAGTCTAATTATAATCAATACTTTTGCAATGATCTACAGATCTACAGAAGTTTCAAAAACTGTTACAGGAATTGTCATGATACGAACGCGAGATCGAAGATATTGATCATTAATAGAAAAAAGAAAGTCTTTCATCTTTTAAGGCTCTGTTTACGAACACTAGGTTAGGTTAAAAGTAGGAAGTAAATTACATCAGATCTAACAAAATACACCTAGGTCGCTAGCAAACCTGCTTTAGACTCCTAGACACTGTTGTTGAAACACGATAAATATACTGCAATTTATGAAAGAAATTATCGTCCTATATTCAGAAACTCATTGTACAGAACGTAGTATATATGGGCTAGTCTATGGACAAGACTATGGACCAGTCTATATTCTAAACTATTGACTAGTTTATTAACTAGACTATGGGTTAGGTTATAGACTAGACTTTAGGGCTTACCCGTAGTCTATTCTATAGACTAAACAATGGACAAGTCTATGGAATAACGATGAACAAGTCTATAAACTAGACTATGTACTAGTTTGTAAGCTATACAATTGACTAATCTAAAAACTAGACAATGGCTAGTCTAGAAACTATATCCTAGACTATGACTACTCTATTAAATATCATTGACTAGTAATGGACTAGTCCATTGACTAGTAATGGACTAATCCATTGACTAGTAATGGACTAGTACATTGACTAGCCCATCGACTAGTAATGAACTAATCTATAGATCAGTAACAAACTAGTCTATAGACTAATAATGAACTAGTCTATAGATAAGTAATGACTTAGTCTAGGTTAGTCCATAGACTATATAATGGAGTAGTTTATAAACTAGACTATGGACTAATCTAAAGACTATGCTATACTTTGGAGTCTATATTCAACACTATTGACAAGTCCACAGATTAGACTATTGACTAGTCTATACACAGTAATCTTTTCATTAGACTATAAACAGGTCTATAGACTATACAATAGACTAGTCTTCCTTTGTGTTAATTAATTGTCATAACTTTTTCTACTATATATCTAATGATCGGACCAAAGTCAATAAATCTTTTCAAATTGTGACATAAAGATAAAATTCAACAAAAAATACTTTTTTATATAAATCTTATAAATCGTGTTTATAAATTCAAAAAGTAACTATTCAGAATAACATAGATGATCTTAAGAACCTTTACAACGTCAGTAAGGAACTACAAATAGTGTTTGTGCTTTTTTTGATCGGGAGCTATACATTATTGTTTATTTCTAAACTACAATCGATCTTCCTATAAAACCAGGTACTGGACTTGGTAATCTACGCATTTACGATATAAATATATTTTATTGTATATTTAGTGTCCAACAGGTGCGAAGGAGTTAAATCTAAATTAGTAGAATAAAATAAACCTATTATTCTTTTAATTTCACTTTACAAAAAAAAAACTAAATTTATCGCGTATTTTGAAAATAAATAAACTATTCATTAGAACTCGACTAGTGTAAACAATCTTAAAATTATTTAGTGCAAAAACTAATGTTAAACATTAAATTTTATGTGTCTAATAGTTAAATATAGGGAAATACCAGGCGTTTAAGCATATTTTCTTAAAATTTTTCATATGTTTTTTTTTTTTTCACAGAGGTTTTCATTTTATATTATAGCTCAATATTAGCAAAATTTTATATAGACATAAAAAAGTATTTATAATTTTATATATTGTCTAAGTGAAGACATTAATCATCAGTAAAATATTTAGTATATCTTTCAAATATTGTTGAATTTATTTTTTTTATAATAAATTGTTCATCATTCATCTGATCGGCAGTGAAATGTTTATTTTCTATATTCATTAAACAAAAGAGATTTTTTTTGAAGTACTGATGATAGTACTTTTGAATGTAAATAATTATATATGAAGATAAAAAAATAAAAAATTGAGTCAAATTTCTTCTTAAAAAAAAGTTCTAGTTCAGCTCTAGTTCAGTTCTAGTTCAGTTGTAGTTCAGTTCTAGTTCAGTTCTAGTTCAGTTGTAGTTCAGTTCTAGTTCAGTTCTAGTTCAGTTGTAGTTCAGTTCTAGTTCAGTTCTAGTTCAGTTCTAGTTCAGT
>NC_060954.1:43756194-43758051 GCF_022045245.1 Lucilia cuprina
TCTATCTATCTAGCTATCTATCTGTCTATCTATCTATCTATCTATCTATCTATCTATCTATCTATCTATCTATCTATCTATCTATCTATCTATCTATCTATCTATCTACCTATCTATCTATTTAATAATTTAAAAATTCTATAAATATATGTCGGATTATAATCAAATACATACTTCTATACAGGTAACCATATGTTGCAACAAAAATAATTATTACAAAATCAACAACATTTGAAGCATTAGGTATCTATTGCTAAAGGCCCACATCAACATCCAATCATTCACAGTGTAACAAAAAAACTCTATCTTTATTCTTTTGTTAATAATAAATAGGCTGCAATTTTTTAACACATTTGATTTATGAGTATATTAGTTTTTCATTAACCTTGAACTACTAAAAATTGATTAACAAGTTAGAAAATATACTCATTACACAATCTTCTAAAAAACTAATATTACGAACATTATCTTTGTAATTTTACAAATAAAGCGAAAAAGAGCAAAAATAAAATCGATCATAAACAAAAACCCCAAACAGATTAATCAAATTAACTCAACATATGTTTATTATTTCTTTTTTAATGATAATAAAAAGTGAATTCTGAAATTAATTTAAAATTAAACACAAAAGAATGAATTTGTTTTCTATATAAATTTACGCCTGATATGATATGAATTACATGCATGCAAACACACAATCAACACAAATGGATCCATGGAAAAGATTTACAAAAAAATAGATATCGAAAAAAAAACACTAAAACTTAATGTTGTAATGCAACAACGACCACAACAAATATAAATAAATTTTGAATGACAAACTTCCCATTCGTTTGTAATTAAGTTGGTGAATTATACAAAAAATTATAAAAATATAAAAACAAAAGACTATATAGACCAGACGACAAACCGAAAAATAATAATAATAATAAAACCAAAATAATATAAAATAAATAAAATAACAACTCGAACAAAACCATAAATATTTAAGCTCCCACCCAAAGACCACAACAGCACATATTGTGGCCAAAAACATGTGGACAGCTAAAAAATAAATGATTTTATATTTAATTCTAATTGTTAATGAAATGTTATAAATTTGTTTAAAATTAAAAAAAAAAACAATTAAAACTTGTCCACATTTTATTGGCCACACGTTACCCCCCCCAAAATAAATACTATGGAAAAACTATCATACTCTTACTACAAACAAACACTACGCACTCGATAAATTGACCTAGAAATTAAAATGCATTTCGGTTGTACGATATGTTTTTGTGTGTCTAACACATGACAACCTCAAATTGTCTCCCTACCCTCCTCATGCTATAAAGCTCAATGAAATAGTTGGTCGATCTGTGTGTGTGTGTGCAAACATTTTTCTTGGGCTGTCAGTATGTCTGTCCTGATGTCATTATAGAACTAAATATTATTTTATTTATTTCAATTGAAATGAAAAACCAGAAACCACCGCTAACATGCCAATCGATCCATTGCCTTTAATTAACCAGTTTTACCATTTGTCTTTATTTTCGTTTTGTGTTAATCCACATCAAAGATTTTAAGAATTCGAATGATTAGAGTAAAGTAATCTGTTGATCTTGTCTTTTGAATCAATTTATTTCTTAATGATCTTTTATAAAATTCTAAAAAAAGTTTTTGGACCAGAGGCCCTGTATGATAGAAACTCACAAGAAAGATGACAATTGGAAAGTATAAGGTGAGTGACCTGAATTATAACTGAACTATAACTGAACAAGAACTGAACTAGAACTGAACTAGAACTGAACTAAAACTGAACTAGAACTGAACTAGAACTGAACTAGAACTGAACTAGAACTGAACTAGAACTGAACT
>NC_060954.1:43758151-43785651 GCF_022045245.1 Lucilia cuprina
ATAGATAGATAGATAGATAGATAGATAGATAGATAGATAGATAGATAGATAGATAGATAGATAGATAGATAGATGGATAGATAGATAGATAGATAGATAGATAGTTAGTTAGTTAGTTAGTTACTTAGTTACTTAGTTAGTTAGTTAGTTAGTTAGTTAGTTAGTTAGTTAGTTAGTAAGTTAGTAAGTTAGTAAGTTAGTAAGTTAGTAAGTTAGTAAGTTAGTAAGTTAGTAAGTTAGTAAGTTAGTAAGTTAGTTAGTTAGTTAGTTAGTTAGTAAGTTAGTTAGTTAGTTAGTTAGTTAGTTAGTTTGTTAGTTAGTTAACCCTTCTTTCTTTTAACCCCTGACAACCTTCGAAATCGAAGAAAAAGAACAAAATTAATTAACTTTTTTGGATTGTTTGCTGTTGAATACATTTTGTTAAAAATAATTATTATTTTTTTTTTCTTTTTTTTTGGAGTCAATGAACTTTGAAAGAAATGCAAATTATTTTTTATTTTTATTTACATATGTAGAGTGAAGAAAGACAAAAAGACCAAAAAACACTTAAAACTATTTTTTTTTCTTTGTTTTTTTTTTTTTTTTTTGTTAATTAATGTAGGGTTCAGTAACATACTTTCACATTTCAATTAAAATGCTGACAATTATGAAAATTGTATTTTAAGCGTTTTGTTTTGAGGGGATTTAAAAAACTTTTTTACACAATTATTATGAATTATATAAAACAAAATTTCAATTACATTTGACCGTTAAATGTTACAGGTTAAATAAAAAAGTTGTGTGTTGCTGGATTTTATGATTTAATAATTTGTTAAAAAATAATAATAAGTAATATAAAAATGTTTTATAATTAAAAGATTTGTTTTTAATGTTATTTTTTTAATTTATGCAATAATCATGACATTTGCAATTTTGTGTATTGTAATGTTTTTTTTTTCTCAGATTTTAATAGGATTTTGAGAAGACAGTATTCAACTATATAGTCGATATATGATATAGTCTTTGGAATATAAATTCGAGATTATAGAATTTATAGTCCCAGGACTATAGAATCATTAGTTTCGGTATTGCAGGCACTATAGTATCAGGACTGTAGACACTGTAGTCTGTGGCCCATAGACACTATAGACACTCTATATAAAACTTAAGTCTCTTTACATTAGAGACTATATCGTCTTGGACTTTAGAGACTACTATATAGATTCTGGACTTTGGAGACTATAGATTTTGGTCTATAGAGACTATAGTATCTGAACTACCAAAACTTTAGTTCCTGGACTATAGTCCCTATAGTTTCTAGAATATGGATAAGTATTACAGTTTCTGAACTATACTATAAATAGATTTTGTATTACAGAGTCTTTAATCTATGGACTTTAGAGTATTCTTGCTACTAAGACTATAGTATCCATGTCATGAAGACAGTCTATGCACTAGAGTATCGTTAGTCTTTGAACCATAAACTCTGGAATATAGAGTCTATTGCCTATGGACTATTGCATCAATAGTCTCTTTACTATAGGGACTATAATCTACAGACTATTGAGAAATGTTTATCTAGACAAGAGACGATATAGTCTCTGGCCTATTGTAACTATAGTATTATAGGCTAATAGACAGTCTATAATCCTATAGTGTTTCTAGACTTTTGAGACTATAGACTTTGGACTCTTGCGACTATGATAACTGGACTATAGTCTCTTGATTGTTAAGACTATACTCTTTAGACTGTAGAGTGTATAGTTCCTGGACTATAGAACAAAGTTTCTGGACTAGAGAATATAGAGTGTTTAAAAAACGTCTTAAATTTTTATTAAACTAAATTTCATTACTTTAATTAAATTTTTATTTAAAATACCATTATCAGATTTATATTTATATATTTTCCCCTTTTCTCTCTCTAACTCTCTCTCTCTCTCTCTCTTTTACCATTTCTCTTTACAGCTGTTAACACCATCTAACAGGAAAAACCAGAGTGTTTTAATGATACATTGAAATTTATGTCTTAAAAAAAAGAGGTAATTAAATTTATATGTGTTTTTTTATTTGTTCGTCTTTTACGATATTGATAATCAACATTTACACTTTAAGACGTGTACACTCGTGAAAATAATTAAATTTTGAAAAGACACCAAAACTGAACACCTTTTAAAAAGTAATTTCTCTTCATTAAATCATCATTATGATCAGTAACAGCAACATCCACTAAATGCAAAATTGTTAAAAAAGAGAGAGAAAGAGAAAAAACAAACTAAACAATCTAACTAAATATCTATATATTTTGTTTTGTTTGAACTTATTTAGTCACGATTTTTGGTAAAATTTTTTTTTAGCAAATTTTCAAACATTTAAAAAGTGATCACGCCACATACCCACTTATTCGCTCATTCACTTACTTACTCACTTGGCTGGCGATCGTTATAAAAGTGTAAAGTTAAAAGTAACAAAAAAAAAAAAAAAAAACCTTAAAAATACATTTTTATACTCTAACATCTAAATTGTTTTTTGAATCTTATAGAAAACCGCCTCCCCCCAAAAAAAATCAACAAACCAGTCCAACATATTACTCTTTCTTTAAGCAAAAATCGATTGCCACTGTATAGAAACAAAGCAAACAAAATTTATATATATAAAAAAATATATATACTTTGAAAACATGTGAAATTCACGTTAAAATAAAAATAAAATCACCAGCCAGAAAATGTCTGAAAAAAACCTTCACATCTGAGAAAGAAAAAAGCAAAAAAAAAAACCGTATTGAAAGAAACAAGTTTTTTTATAAACTTTTTTACCGGCCGGCGCTTTTGGCAAACATAATTTTTTTATATCTTCTACCAATATGTATCTTTTAGATGCACTAACAACCACATACACATACTAACTCATAGTTAACTTAAACACTCAAGCAATGAAATAAACTTGATTTTGTTTTCTACGAAATAAGTTAGTGAATCAAAAAAGCTTTTTTTAAAATAATTATTTATTTTGTTGTTGTTGTTTTTTTGGTGGTGTCTGTGTCATTTGGTTTTCTAACTGAAAGTGAATTTAATCAGATGTGGGTTGTTTGTTCATGAAAATAATGAAAACAATTTTGAATCAGAAAGTTAAATTTTAAACATTGTTTAATGTTGATTAAAAGTCTTATTCATGAACTTTTATCAAAGGTTTATAAATCAAATTTTCATACAAAATTTTTCATAAATTTCTTAAATTATCAGTTATATGTTCCAGTATGTTGTATCGGAAATTGCATATCACAGGCCCAATGATCAATTATGCTCCGATCCCAAAAAAAAAATCACATAATTATTTATCTATGTATACGGACAGACAGAAATTTCATTGGGGTATATCATTTTTATATAGTCTAGATCCTTACGATGAAATAGTAATTTTTAACCATACTGTTATAACATGACATTGGGTTATGTAGTTATAACACTTCAATTGGCCTCTATCTTTATAAATGCAACAGCTATGACAAGGAAAAGAAGACGTCATCCCACCTCACCTTAGTGTCATCACAAGACTGGGAGAAAGAAATGCCAGTACGTCTTATCTGGTACTACGGGTGGCCAGATGCCCGCAGAACTATGTCCTGGCTGGTCAGTTGGTTGAGGTTCCTTCGGTGGAAAAGCAAGTGGCAGTTAAAAGACTGACGTAAGGTAAAGCCAATATTTCGATATAAGTCCGAGATACCCTACAGAGGAGTGACTGTCGGACTAAACGTTGGAAATGGTTTGGTGTCAATTGTATATGATATGGAATGTATGTGGGCCTCGCCCACCCGTATACATAAAGGGGCTATACGCCAGGTACTCACGGAAAGTACCAAAATCTTTTTAGTTTTGCCCGAGAGATGATAAATCTGTTCTGATATTATCGGTGGTCGTTGTTCTTTTGGTTGGTATTACCAAGCAATTGCACGTGACATGATTAATGTCAAATTGTAGGATATCGGAACCTAAATATCAGATTCATTTTGCAAAATCAAGTTATTGTAACATTTTTATTTAA
The DNA here is from genome assembly GCF_022045245.1 of Lucilia cuprina. Taxonomy (NCBI): domain Eukaryota; kingdom Metazoa; phylum Arthropoda; class Insecta; order Diptera; family Calliphoridae; genus Lucilia; species Lucilia cuprina. The sequence goes on from NC_060954.1 coordinate 43,762,169, forward strand.
ATAAATAGATGATTGTGATCACAATATCAAACAATATCAAATATTTGTTAACTTAAACTCGAGTTCTTGATTAATTTTAAAATATAAGATTTGATTATGTCAGAAGTTTTTAATTTGGTCTGTAGGTTCTCTAGTGGTTTAATCTTAATCCAATAAACCTAAAATCGGAATCACAAAGTTTTCTGTGAGTTTTGTTAATCGATAAGTGATTTTCAAAGTAAATTTGATTAACTTGCTAGCGCTATACTAGTGTCTGTGTCAGTTTTTCTGTAATTCAGCATTATGAAATTATATTATATGAATATGAGGTCTTTCCATTAAAACTTTATTGCTCTTGTAATTGTGTACTTTTTATTTAAACCGGTATTTATACCCTACACCACTTTAATGGAGATGGTATATTGGGTTTGTGCTGATGTTTGTAACGCACAATAATATTGGTCCTATACCCACCTTGATATACTCAATCGGTTCAGAATCATTTTCTGAGTTGATTTAGCTATGTCCTTTCGTCTGTCTGTCTGTCCGTCCGTCTTTCCGTTCGTTCATGTTAAACTTGTAGTCAAACTACAGGTCGAAATTTTGAAGATAATTCAATGAAATTTGGTACATGATATTCTATTGCCCTAGAGACGAAGCCTATTTCACCTAGCCCCCATACAACTGAACCCCCGAATAAAGCCTCTAAACCCTGTATTCAAACTACAGGTCGCAATTTTGCAGATAATTCAATGAAGTTCATCACATGATCTTTTATGGTACTGTAGACGAAGCTTATTGAAAATAGTTAACATCGGCCCATTATTTCACCTTGGCCCCAAAGAACTTAACCCGCAAAATAGGGCTTTTAAGTTCATAATTATGTTTAATATACTCGTCTCTCGACAAAAAGCTGCAATACCATGTTCTATACTAGTCTTGATGACCCTGATGAACTTTATAATTGTAGGGCCTCATTTGACCCTAGAACCTAAAAAACCCCCATACAAATTTTACTTAAATATTCAAAGTACAATAAAGCATTTAAGTACAATTCAACTTAAATGCTTTATTATGAAAACTAAATCACATTTTATTCGTATACAGGTGTAGGATATTATATGGTCGGCCTCGTCCGACTATAACTTCTTACTTGTTTTTTAATGCAAATCTTTAAGTGGCTTTTATCAATTCCATAGAAATTGTTATTGTAAAAGTGAAATTATTGCAATTTTATTTCGATAAGAGTTTCAGTCAAAAACTGACTCAAAGAGTAAAACATCAAGGGTTAAAATATTTTAATAATTCTTTGAATTAATGATAAATTTTAGATTAAAATGTTAAAGAAAACTTTTGCACATTTAATAGTTTTGTAAAATGTCTGTGGTGATTTCTATAGTCCATAGTCTAAACTATAAACATTACTCAGTGATATGACAAATGTAAATGACATTGCTACTGCAACAAATGCTTCAAGATCTTGTTAATATATTGGGTCTAGACATTCATTTCCATTGAGGCCTTATTAAATTTCGAAATTTTTTAATATAAATATAAATTAAATACCTTAAAGACAGTTCAAGTTTACAGACATTTCAATTATTAAAATATATTTAAATAGTTAATTTAAATATAAACTTTATAAACTAAAGCAATTAATATCGATCGTTTAGCAACTAAAACTGATAAAAAGACATTAATTTTTTTAAATATATTTTTTTTGTTAAAAATTTAAAAGCTTTTTTTTTCAAAAAGCATACTATCTCTAGTTGCTAGTAATAGTCTAATTGCTTTAACTTAGTCACACAGCAGGAAAACCAATTATTTTCTGTAATGTTGATCATGTTTTTTTTGTTTGTTTATGAATAAATCTAGTTGCAATTTAAACAAAAAAAAATCTTTAAACTTGAACTAGACATTATAAATAGTAGTAAAGTGAATAGACAAAAAAACACATTCAAATCTAGGCAAACATTTCAATTGCAATTGCCTGTTTACCTTAAAAGTAGTTTTTTCCACATTCAAACATTACGGTTAGATTTACTGACATAAAATAAATGATAGACATTAAAATAAAATAGATTTATGCACTAAACAAACAAAAAATAGATTTCTATATTTGCACATTTAATTTTAAGCTGTTATATTTTTTTGTAAAGCGGAAATATAACCCAGCAAAAACTAACATTGAAAAGTTTTTATTTAATTAAAAAGCTTTTGAAACTATTATTTATTACTTATTCGTACATATTTTAACTTATTTTTTTAATGACAGCAATGTTATTGAAGTTAATTACTTACCATGCTTATTTAAATACTTAATTAAGTCATTACATATAAGCAGTTAATAAGTTGTTTTGTGTTAAGTTGTAATTACTTTCAGTACCACAGCTTAGCTGTTTTATTATGATTATAAGTATGTATGTAAGTCATTATTAAAGTATGTACCTTAAAGTAATGCTGATGGTATGTAGTGGTCACTGAAAAGTAAGTTGTTGTATAAGTACAACTCATTACTTAGTCATAATATGAGATACCTAAATGTGAATTCTATTTCCCGTAGAAGTAATGCTGATGGTATGTAGTGGTCACTGAAAAGTAAGTTGTTGTATAAGTACAACTCATTACTTAGTCATAATATCAGGTACCTAAATGTAAATTCTATTTTCCGTAGAAAAACTTTTGTTTAGAAAGAAAACAGTCTACAAAAGACTATATTTTTATTTTTTTCTATAAAATAAATTCTAAATAATACTCTTTTTCATAGAGAACATTTAAAAGAATACATTCTTTATGAAAGTGGCTAAAGAAGACACTGCTCTAAAAACTCTTTGAAAAGATACATATCTATGAAGAACTGGCAAAAGTAAACTTTTTCTATAGAAAACTTTACAAAGTTATAACTTTCTATAAGATACTGTTTAAATAAAGACACAGAAAACAATTTTCTATAGAAATATATAAAAAGAAAATAATTTTCTATAAAAACCTATCAAGAGAATACACTTTTCTGTAGAAAACTAAATAGATTATTTTCTGTAGAAAGTAACTGTCTACTATAGATTAGGTTATATAGAAAATTGTCTTTAGAAAACTGGATTTTATAGAAAACTGTCTATGGAAGACTGGATTCTATAGAAAATTATCTAAGAACGAAACTATGCATTAAAAAGTTTCTGTCTACAGAAGACTCTCTGGAGAACTGTTTACAAAAGACTGAATTCTATAAAAGGAACTGTCTACATAAGACTATTTTCAATAGAAAACTGACTAAGAAAGAAACTTTTTTAAAAAAAGTTTCAGTTTACAAAAGACTAGGTTTTATAGAAAATTGTCTATTTATAATTTATAATTTAGAAAGAAACTTCTCTTCAAAAACTGTCTGTAGAAGACTAGTTTCTATAGAAAACTGTCTACAGAAGTCTAGTTTCAATAGAAAACTGCCTATAAAAGACTATTTCCTTTCAATAGGATTCTATAAAATAATCTAATATTAATTTTCAATAGAATTTTGTCTAAAGAAGAAAATTTTCTATGAAAAAAATTCAGACTACAAAAGAAAATTGTTTATAAAATACACGTTTCTATAGAAACATCTCTATAGAAGACTAGTTTCTATACAGAACACTATTAAAAAAAGCCTAAGAAAGAAACTTTTCTATAAAACGTTTCTGCCTACAGAAGACAGAATTCTAGTTTCTATAGAAAATTGCCTACAAAAGATCAGATTCTATAGAAAACTCTCTAGAATACTGCCTATAGAAAGAACCTTTCTATAGAAACTTTTCTATAAAACATCTTCTACAGAAATCTTTTAAAAAAGTCACTTTTCTATAGCAAATATGTAAAGAATAGATAAATGTTTAGTCTAAAGAAGACATGTCTCTATATAGAACTCCCTAAAGACAACAATTTTCTATTACAAAATGTTAAAGAAAAGAGCTTTTAAAAGCTCTTTTCGATAGAAAACTATCTGAAGAAAACACTTCTTAATAGAAAACTACCTGATTAAAACATTTTTCTTAAGAAAGATCTCTAAGGAATATAAGATCAGGAATGAAAATGCCTAAAAAGACACATTTCTAAAGAAAACTGTCTAAGGACAATTCTTTAAGAAATTTTCTAAAAGGAACAAATTTTTATAAAAAACTGTCTAGAGACAACACTTTCCTTTGGAAATTTTTTTTAAGAAAACTCTTTTCTGGAAAAAATCTTTATAAAGAAGACACTTTTCTATAGCAAATGTAAAGAATACAATTTTCTATAGAAATTTTTCTAAAGCAGACACTATTCCAAAATTACAAAACTTAACAACACACCATCCCATAGAACACTCTGTAAACACCGCAACCTGTTTAGTTTTAATCTGATTTTTGAACTCATATAACTGTCTATCGAACTACAATAATAAATAAATTAAATGCAATAACAACATAGAAATCTAAACAAATCATTAAACGTTCATTTACATTGAAAATTTCTTACCAGATCACCTCTACACCCAATAAACTTGGTATTTAAACCTTTAAATTGTTATTTAATAAAATCTGAACAACACTTTTCACTTCTAGGCATGGAAAAAGAGAATTCAGAAACAAATACAACATTAATTTGTTTGTTTTTTTTTTTTTTAACAAAATAGAGTTAAAACAGAAACATTTTAGTAAAAAGGCGTTTACACAGAACATTTTTCATTTATTACAATTAAAGAAAAACAAGAAAAAAGATCTACACTTTTTAAACATGCACGTGTATTTATGGCATTAAGTTTGATTTGACTTAAGAAGAAACTAAAAAGAAACCCCAAACAGACAGACATTATTTTGAACAACAAATTAGCCTGCAGGTTAGTCAACTCTCTTCAACACAATTGCTCATGTACAGCAACCTCACAGCTTTAGTTAAAAGTGATCATATCGAAAGCTTTTAATGAAAGAAAACACAGTGTGATTTTTGTTTTTTCTTTCATTTTGAATTTGAAGATCTTACACAGAAAGACAGTCCAATATTACCTGACACTAAAATTGCATGATCAATTTGATCGACAAGGTAACTTAAGCAATTTTTTATATAGACTACAGAGAAGAGAAAAATAAAAACGCACTTTCATAACAAAACAGGGATCTTTATACATATATACCTACTATCTCTTGAAATGTATACATATATATTTTGTGAGTTTTTGAAGGATTTTGTTTTTTTTAGTTTTTTGTTTTTCAACATATTTTCATATCCATTAGAACTTGCTGCGTATGATAGACATTTAGTAGCATTAGGGTGGTAATAATTAATAAATTATCTGTATTTGTTTATTATTAAATACGGAATTTAATTTTTTAGAGAAAAAAAACTTTTCTATAGAAAAATGTCAAAAGAAAATATTTTTCAATAGAAGAGAAGAAATCTGTCTAATGAAGAATTGTGTTTATGGAAAACTGTCTTAAAGAAGAAAATTTTCTTTAGAAAACCTTCTAAAATTAAACGTTTTCTATAGAAAACTGTAAAAGAAGATAAGTTTCTATAGAAAAATGTGTAAAAAATAACATATTATATAGAGAAATGTGCAAAGAAGTTTATTTATATAGAAAACTCATTGAAAAATAATATGTTATTTACAAAACTGTCAAAAAAGACAATTTCCATTAGACAACTGTGTATAGAAGATGTTTTTATATAGAAAACTGTCTAAAGAAGAAAACATTTAAACTTTCAAAAAATATAATTTTTCTTTAATCAACTGTCAGAAAAAGAAAAAAAATTTTATAGAAAACTAAGTAAAACAAATGTTTCTTATATTTTCTATATACAACTGTGTAAAAGCGTTACATCTCTAGAGAAATCTTTTAAAAACAGACCTTTCTTTTAAAACTCTTTAAAGATCACACTCATCAATAGTAAACCTTTTGAAGAAGACGCTCTTCTATAGAAAACTTTCTAAAGAAGGCATTTTTCTATAGAAAACATTCTAAAGAATACATTTTTCTATAGAAAACATTCTACAGAATACACTTTTCCATAGAAAATAACTAAAATTACAAACAGTTCTGTAATAAACTGTGTAAACAACACACTTTTCTATAGAAAACTATCTATAGACACTTTACTCAACTACTTAAAGAAGACTCTTTTTTTTATAGAATATTGTTAAATGAAGACTTTTCTTTAATAAAATTTCTAGAGATGAATTGTATCTGTAGAAATCTATTTATTCTTTTTTACTTTTCTATAGTAAACTTTCTAATGAAACAAATTTTCTAAAGAAAACTCTCTAAAAAGACACTTTGCATAGAAAATTTACTTAATTTACTCTTTTACAGAAAATCTTTTAAATACACTCTTCTATAGTAAACCTTTTAAAGAAGACGTACTTCTATACTAAACTTTCTGAAGAGGACGCTATTCTATAGAAAAATGCTTAAAGAAGACCCTTTTCTATAGAAATTTGTTAAATGAGACTTTTCTATAGCAAACTGTCTAAAGAAGAATCTTATCTGTAGAAAATTATTTTAAGAACACACTTTTCTATGACAAATTGTCCAATGAAGGAACTTTTCTATAGAAAACTCTCTAAAGAAGATACTTTCTAAAAAGATATGCTTTTCTACAGTAATCTATCTAAAGAATATACTTTTTTATAGAAAACTGTCAAAAAAATCTTTATAAGCACACTCTTCATAGTTAACTTTTTAAAGAAGGCTCTTTGTTATAGAAAATTGTCTAAAGAATTCTTTTTTTATAGAGAACTGATTTATCAGAACTCCTTTCTGTAGAAAACTCTCTAAAGGCATAGTAAACTTTCTAAAAAAGAATTTTATCTGTAGAAAACCATCTAACTAACACACTTTTCTGTAGTAAACTGTCCAATGAAGGAACTTTTCTATAGAAAGCTCTCTTAAGACACTTTTCATAGAAAACTGTCTAAAAATACACTTTTTACAGTAATCTATCTGAGAAATATACTTTTCTATAGAAAATTACCTTAAGAATCTTTCTAAAAATACTCTTCATAGTAAACTTTTTAAAGAAGATACTCTTCTATAGAAAACTGTCTAAAAAAAGTCATTTTTCTGCAGTAATATACCTAACGAATATACCCGAATACAATAAAAAATTGTCTCAAGAATCTCCTTAAGGACACTCTTCTATAGAAAATTCCTAAAGATGACAGTCTTCTATAGAAAACTTTCTAAAGAAGACGCTTTTCTATAGAAAACTGTCTAAAGAATACTTTTTATAGAGAATTGTTTTCTCAGAACTTTTTTCTATAGAAAACTTTCTAAAGACAACTTTTTCTGTCAAAAGAACCTATTTCCTATAGAAAACTATCAACTTTCTAAAAGAGACGCTTTGTATAGAGTACTAAAGAAGACACATTTCTGTATAAAGATAACACTGCTCTATAGCAAACTCTCTAAAGAAGACACTTTTCTATAGTAAACTCTCTAAAGAAAAAGCTTTTCTATAGTAAACTCTTAAAAGGAGAAATTTTGAATAAAAAACTTTTTAATGAAGATACTTTTCTATAGAAAATTTTATTCATAGTAAATTATCTATTGACAGCTATCTGAAAACGTTTCTTTCTGTCGAAAGAAGAAGCTTTTTTAAATTAAAGTCTAGAGAAGAAACTTTAGAATAGAAAACTGTTAAAAGAAGACACTTTTATATAGAAAATTTTATTCATAGTTAATGATGTTAAAGACTGTTTAAAGAAGACACTTTTTTATAGAAAAAGTTTTAAGGAACACACTTTTGTGTAGAAAACTTTCTAAGAAAAACATTTGTGTAAAGAATGCACTTTTCAATAGAAAAATTTCTAAAAAGAAGAATTACTCTACACGCAGAGAAGAAACATGTGGTAACTATGTTCTAAGAGAAACATATTATGGTTAAAATAATGATTGTAGTCTAAATATATTATGGTTATTGTAACAATTATAAATATCATACTATGATTATATACAGTTAAAATATTTTATCATAATATTTTTTATATAACGATCCAATGTGAAATAGAATAAAAATAACATTTATATAGTTTTGATAACATTACATTGTTACAGTGAACATAGTTTAGTTGTAGTAACCATGTTGAACTATGTTTTTTCTCTGCGTATAGAAAGCATAGAAAAAAGTTAAACATTTAGGATAAATAAAAGTGCTTCCTATAAAATGTTGTTGTTTTAAGTAAATATTTATCAAGTCTGATCATAACTATAGTTTCCTTCCTGTTAGTTTTTTTCATGATTTAAACTATATTTAGTTTTAATATTATATAATACAATCAAAAACATTTAACTGTGCAAAACAAAATAAAAATTATCTCACTGATATGACTTAGTTTAGTTTATGATTTCATTCATACTATTATATTTTTTTTTCTAAACAAAACTTTAGTATTTTTGTGTTTCCAATTTTTATGAAATGTCATATAAATACATCTAAATTCATTTTAATTAAAGATATAATTAAAATTAACTTAAAAACACATAAATATGACTTAAACCATTTGCTATTTTGCTAAAAAAAAAAACAAACGAAAAAAAATTAATTACTGAAACAATCATCACTGAAACAGACAAACCAAAAATAGACAAACATATATTTAAATAAAATTACTTAAAATGATTCACTTAAAAAAAACAACATAATAAATAAAAATGATGAAATGTTTTAAAAACAAATATAAATATTGTAATTATTTTGAAAGTAGTACACTGAGAGAAAAAATGGGTAAAAAGGTAACAAAATTGATACTACCTGGTGTCAAAAGTGAGCTCACAACGTTTGTTAAGAATGTGTATAACGTTTAAATATCATCCAGTTATCATTTTGAAAAGCATTGTTGTAATTTTGACAAAGCATCGTTGGTCAGAGAGACAAGCCAATGCAAAACGATCTGCGGCGGCAGCGCAACCATTTTCGATTGGCGGCGTCAGCTTATTATAGAAAATATCGACGGCGGCTAAATTGTCGGCTCAATTTAATTTTTTCTTCAGAAATCGACCTATAAACGTTTATTATATTGAAAATACTCTGTATAATAGTCTTATATATATAAACAAGTCTCTATATAAGTTTTTTCTGATAAGAAAATTAAAGAAGAAATTAAATTAGTGGCAACTCCGTTTAAATTTGTTAAATTATTTTCTGAAATACATGTGCGATTCCAGTCATTATCAGCGGCTACATTTATGCCGGTTGAGCTTTTGAGCCGAAAAAAGTCGTCGGCTACGATGCTTGCAAAATATGTGCCGAAAGTCAGCCGCCGTCGATTTAAGCGTTCTTGGCTTGTATCTCTGTCATTGGTATTGCAACATCAAATTGTTATCATTTCAATAATACTCCCAGCAGTTCGACGGGACAGTCCCGAACTGACCACTTAACCTACCATTTGTGGTGGCCCCTATCCACCTGACTACCCAGGTGCCCAACCACCCTACAGAGGACAGTCAAAAATAGTCAAAGGATGGTAATCTCCAAATGGGTTCTTGGAAGTCAGTCACATTACTTGCTATTTAACTGGGTCTACTTCTCTTGCTATAAAACTAGGACATGAACGTGTTCTAGGATAGTGACGATTTACTTTTATGCTTGATGAATGGCCCAAAACATGCTAATTGAAGCCAACAGGTGGTTAGATATTAATGCAAATAAAGGATAAAAATTTCAAGTGTCTACTCTCTAGAATACTATGGGACATCAATATGACGATTGACCCGAAAGATATAAATTTGAGTCAACTAGATGGTGGCATATTAGTAGAAAGTAACAATCATTTCTCCAAAAGATGGGTAAAATAACTATTTTCGAAAGTTCAATAAAACGAGAAAAACGTTTAAGAGTCTAATCTCTAGATTACTTGGAGACAGTAAAAGGACGATTGCCTCTGCTCTCACTTACAAAGGAGACACTAAAGTGACGACTCTCTTCATTTTCGATTAAAAAAAGTTTATTTGTGACGAAAGACCAAAAACATACGAATTGGAATCTCTATAATCTCTAGGTTACTTGAATACAGTAAAGAGACGACTGTCTCCGCTCCTGCTTAAAAAGAGGACACTAAAGTGACGAATGTCTTCTTTCTCGATTACAAAGGGTACATTCGTGACGAATGACCTAAAACATACGAATTACAATCATCCAGGTGGTAAACTATTAGTGGAAATTGCTGTCTTTTTCATATGCATTGACTCTTTGTCGAACTGCTGGTTTTTCTGTCATTTTGACAGTGCATCGTTGTGACTTAGACAACGAACCGTTGACATTTTGAGAACGCAAAGTTCTGTGTTGTCACTTTGGTAACACATTATTATTTTTTTGTTGATTTGATAACAAATGGTACATATCTTGACAACGGATGTTATAAAAAATTTTAAACACTTTCATGTTAATTTTGGTATCAGGCTTGTATTATATTTTCCCTCTGTATACAAACACTGTGCAAAAAATAAAATCAGCTGATTTTGTGTATTTATAAGACATTTATTTATTTTATTTTATTTTTTTTTTTTTTTTTTTTTTTTTTTTTTTTTTTTTTTTTTTTTTTTTTTTTTTTTTTTTTTTTTGTTGGTCATATTCTTATTTTCATTTTTTCAATGAAATACTTGATGTCAACGAAATTTTTGTTTTTGGTTTCTTAAAAAATAATATACAAAAGAATGAAAAAGAAAACATTAATGAGACACAAATAAACACCTACACTCAAAAAATATTAAAAAAAAATAATAATAATTATAATATTCTTTAGAATTGACGTTTGACATACAGTGAAACATAAAAAAACAAAAATATTTTTTTTTATTTATTTCGAATATATGATGTGTGAGAACTAAAATATTTTATTATTTTTCGCTCAAATATATAAATATAAATATAATAAATTGGATTAACACACTTTTACTTAAGTAAATATCTAGAACAAAAATGACACTACTAAATCGTGCAAATATTCATAAATAAATTTTATTTAAAAAAAGTAATGAAAATATTTGAAATTTTTTTTAATAGTTTTAAATATTAAATAAATGTTTAAAAACATTTTTTTTGGTTTTTATGAATGAACATTTATTAGTAAATAATAAATTAAATGGACCATTTGAGAAAATTTATTATATCAGGTGTTAAAGATGTTCAAAATAAAATTTACTTTTCAATATTTACAGTAGTATAATTTTGAATACGATCTTTCATAGTTTGTTCCAAATATTTATAAAGAAAAATTTTGTTAATAGATAATTGACTTTTTATATAAAACGACACACTTTTCTATAGAAAATTGAGGACACATTTCTGTAAAAGGCTTCCTAAGAAGATGATTTTTTTAGAAACTTTTTTTTTATAGAAAAACGTTTTACGAAGGTACTTTCCGTAATAAAATTGACCGAAGTACAAACTTTCTATAATAAATGCTTTATAGAAAACTAGTTCTTATAGTGAATTTATAAAAAAAGACACCTTTCAATAGAATAAAATCTATAAAAGACAGAAAAGTGTCTACTTCTTACAATGGAAACACTTTGTATAGAAAATACTTTTCAATAGTAGATGCATTTTTTATAGAAAATTACTTAAAGAATTTCTATGAAAATTGTCTTAAAAAGAAGTTTTTCTACAAAAAAAAAAAAAAAAAAAAAAAAACAAATAAACGAAGAAAGAAACTTTCCTATAGAAAATAGACTTAAGAGACCAATTTTCTATAGAAAGAAAACGCCTTTCTTTATTTATATAATCTTTATCTACAAAATGTTGTCCAAAGACTACATTTTTCTATAGAAAACTGTGTGGAGGAAAAAAGTGTTAAAATCACTTTTCTGTAATAAAATTTAAAAATACACACTTTTCTATAGAAAACTGCTTACAGAAGACACCATTTTGTAAAAGACTGAATAAAGAGAATGATTTTCTATAGAAAACTATCTAAAGAAAAACTTATCTATAGAAAACAGTTTTACGAAGTTACTTTTTTAGAAAATTTAATATAGAGCACACATAGAAAGAAAACTCATTGTGTAGAAAATTCTACAAAAAAACTTTTCTATAAAATATTCTCTACATAAGACACTTTTCTATTGAAGGCTGATTAACAAAAATACTTTTCTACAAAAAAAAAAGACACATTGTATAGCAAACTGTTTAAAAGAACAGAATAAAACATCTTGTGTAGAAAATTCTATAGGATAAAACTTTGCTTAAGAAATTTAAAAAAAAGATAATTTTCTTTAGAATACTGTCCACACAAGATACTTTTCTATAGGAAATTGTCTACAGAAGTATTTTTTAGAGAACTGCCTACGAATCCACTTTTCTATAGAAAACTTAATACAGAGGAAGGTTTTCTATAAAAGATAGATGTTTTTTTTATAGAAAACTGAGTAAAGATGAAATTTTTATACTTTTATACAAAAACTAATATTTTATACGAAAACTAACGATTTATATAAAAATTAACGTTTTATACTAAAACTAACGTTTTATACTAAAACTAACGTTTTATACTTAAACTAACGTTTTATACTAAAACTAACGTTTTATACTAAAACTAACGTTTTATACTAAAACTAACGTTTTATACTGAAACTAACGTTTTATGCTAAAACTTTAGTTTTATACTAAAACTAAAGTTTTATACTAAAACTAAAGTTTTATACTAAAACTAAAGTTTTATACTAAAACTAAAGTTTTATACTAAAACTAAAGTTTTATACTAAAACTAAAGTTTTATACTAAAACTAACGTTTTATACTAAAACTAATGTTTTATACAAAAACTAACGTTTTATACTAAAACTAAAGTTTTATACTAAAACTAACGTTTTATACTAAAACTAACGTTTTATACTAAAACTAACGTTTTATACTAAAACTAACGTTTTATACTAAAACTAACGTTTTATACTAAAACTAAAGTTTTATACTAAAAGAAACGTTTTATACTAAAACTAACGTTTAATACTAAAACTAGCGTTTTATAATAAAATTAAGGTTTTATACTAAAACTAAATTTTTATACTAAATCTAACGTTTTATACTAAAACTAACGTTTTATACTAAATCTAACGTTTTATACTAAAACTAACGTTTTGTACTAAATATAACGTTTTATTCTAAAACGTTTTATACTAAAACTACAGTTTTATACTAAAACTAACGTTTTTACTAAAACTAATGATTTATACTAAATGCAATGTTTTATTCTAAAATAACTTTTTGTTCCTTAATGTACGTTGTATACTAAAACCAATTTTTTGTGTTTAAACTAACTTTTTATACTAAATCTTACGTTTTATATTAAAACTGAAGTTTTATATATTAATGTTCTATACTGAAACTAATATTTTATTATAAAACTAACGTTTTGTACTTAAACTAAAGTTTTAAACAAGATTTCCATTTTTTATAATAAAAAACTTACAAAAACAACTTTTTGGCATTTGAAGTTTATATATTAAAATTTTAAACAGAAATCTCTTCAAAGTCTGCCCTCTTATCATCTCAGACATATCCGTAATTTCATTTAAAATTTTTTCATTTATTTAATTCTCCTTCCATTATTGTACTTAATCACTGTACTCAATAATTATTAGATTAACAATTTCAAAACTTAATTAACAATATCATACGAATTCAATCGTTATAATAGTTTCAATTCATTTCTAATAATATTTATATGAACATCTATAAATGAATGGAAAACCTTCACCTATACGCTAATTAAATGTTCATATATTTGTATTTATTTGAATTTCATTTGAACCATAATTTGTTGAAATTATGATATTTGTTTGCTATTAATTGGCGGTGAACTTAATTACTTTTAAAGAAGAAATGCAATTCCAAATGCGTCTCGATATTAAAAGGATATTAAAAGGCAATTGACTAAAAGTAAATAACAAATAAATTGGATTTTGAAAATAAATATTTTCGATTGTCAAATGGAAGAGATATTTAGAGGACAATAATGAATTTGCTGATTGGCGGTATATTCAAAATATTGGACACTCCTAATTTAAAGCAATCATATTTTAATAACTGCTATATGTTTTTCCATTTTGGATTGTGTCACATTGTCTGATTTAATTTCTATTTCTTTTCATACATTGTATAGTTTCTCTATGTGTGTTTTTTTCGTTTAGATTAAATTAAGTTTGCATGTCTACAGATCCCTCCAGTTATAGACATTAGTTTTAATAAACTTATTTTAGTTTTTGCTTTTGTTCCGTTTTTTTTTTTTTCTTTCAACCCGCTGGCCAATTGACAATCAACTAACAATAATCAAATGTGTAGGTGTCATATTTTTCAAAACATTTAACTAAATCCCCAGCAATAATCAAACTGCAACATGCAATACAACACAAATGTATACTTTCCCAAAATAAAACAAAACTCCAACTAATAATACTCTTGAGGTAAATAGACAAAGTCACTGTTAGTATCGCTAAATAAAAATAGGAAAAAAAAAATAAACAATTTATGACATTCAAAAGGTTATTAAGCTCCAGTTAAAACGTTACAAAACTGAATGCCTCATGTTGCACATACTGCAGCCATACATACAAATAAGCTTAGATATATTATTGAAAGTGGCAAATGTTTTTTTGCTAAATAAATTAATCGAATATAATAAAACTGTCATGTTTAAAAAATTATACATTTTTAAAACACCTTTCTCTCACTCTTACTCCATGGCTGAGGAAATTAGAAAAATCTTTTTACAAATATATATAAAAATACATACATATGTATGTTATATATGCAGATTGAATCTAAATTAAATTTATGCATATCAATTGGATTTACATTAATTTTCAATTTCAAATTTGATATAGATTTTAAACAGTTTTTGTTTTCACACATACACACATGAATAAATAGAAAATATTAATTCAAATCATATTTATAGTAAAATTAAATTATTAAACTAAAAGTAATTGGACATTAGTTTTATTATACAAAGGTATTTTATCATTATCCGTTAGTTTTAGTATAAACTGTAGTTTTAGTATAAAACTGTAGTTTTAGTATAAAACTGTAGTTTTAGTATAAAACTGTAGTTTTAGTATAAAACTGTAGTTTTAGTATAAAACTGTAGTTTTAGTATAAAAACGTAGTTTTATTATAAAACTGTAGTTTTATTATAAAACTGTAGTTTTATTATAAAACTGTAGTTTTAGTATAAAACTGTAGTTTTAGTATAAAACTGTAGTTTTAGTATAAAACTGTAGTTTTAGTATAAAACTGTAGTTTTAGTATAAAAACGCAGTTTTATTATAAAAACGTAGTTTTATTATAAAACTGTAGTTTTATTATAAAACTGTAGTTTTAGTATAAAACTGTAGTTTTATTATAAAACTGTAGTTTTAGTATAAAACTGTAGTTTTAGTATAAAACGTAAGTTTTTGTATAAAATGTTAGTTTTAGTATAAAACGTTAGTTTTAGTATAAAACGTTAGTTTTAGTATAAAATGTTTGTTTTAGTATAAAACGTTAGTTTTAGTATAAAACGTTAGTTTTAGTATAAAACGTTAGTTTTAGTATAAAACGTTAGTTTTAGTATAAAACGTTAGTTTTAGTATAAAACTTTAGATTTAGTATAAAACGTAAGTTTTAGTATAAAATGTTAGTTTTAGTATAAAACGTTAGTTTTAGTATAAAACGTTAGGTTTAGTTTAAAACGTTTGTTTTAGTATAAAACGTTTGTTTTAGTATAAAACGTTTGTTTTAGTATAAAACGTTTGTTTTAGTATAAAACGTTTGTTTTAGTATAAAACGTTTGTTTTAGTATAAAACGTTAGTTGTAGTATAAAACGTTTGTTTTAGTATAAAACGTTTGTTTTATTATAAAACGTTTGTTTTAGTATAAAACGTTTGTTTTAGTATAAAACGTTAGTTGTAGTATAAAACGTTAGTTTTAGTATAAAACGTTAGTTTTAGTATAAAACGTTAGTTTTAGTATAAAACGTTTGTTTTAGTATAAAACGTTTGTTTTAGTATAAAACGTTTGTTTTAGTATAAAACGTTAATTTTAGTATAAAACCTTAGTTTTAGTATAAAACGTTAATTTTAGTATAAAACCTTAGTTTTAGTATAAAACGTTAGTTTTAGTATAAAACTTTAGTTTTAGTATAAAACTTTAGTTTTAGTATAAAACTTTAGTTTTAGTATAAAACGTTAGTTTTGGTATATAACTTTAGTTTTAGTATAAAACTTTAGTTTTAGTATAAAACTTTAGTTTACGTTTAAAACATTAGTTTTATCTTTGGATAAATCGTTAGTTTTAGTATAAAACGTTAGTGTTGTTATAAAACGTAAGTTTTAGTTTAAAACTTTAGTTTTAGTTTAGTTCAGTTTTTGCAAACCGTAGTTCTCTAGTTCTAGTTCTCAAAACAATCACATAAAAATTTCTTATAAAGAGGATGTTTTAAACCGTTTAGCCGTTATGTAATGGATCAGTTTCGCTATTAAAAAGTTTAAGATAATTACAACAAAATTCCCATAAGATAATTCAAATATATTTTAGTAGCTTTTTAATTAAATTTTTATTAATAAAAGCTTTTGTATTTAGAAAAAAATATATTGAAGGTTTTTTGTTTTTCACTGCATTTTTCTATGCACGCAGTATAAATGACGTGTTTTTCCATTATCACGATTATTATTTATTATTTAAAAAAATATATTATAATATTTATACTATTTATTGTATGTAGTTTATTTGAACAGCCTTTTACTAAATGGAAGTGCATTCATCAGATATTTTTGTTGTTGTTGCTATTTTGTTGCAAAAAATTTAGCAATCTACATTTTTTAATAAATAACAACTAATTCCAACACCCTCAAAACAATTTTGTCTATTTAACGTATTCATTGAAATAAATTTCTAGATGTGATGTCCAACCTAGAGGTATTCTTTATGTGATGAAATTAATAGGGAGATTAAATGTTGATCTCAAGATAATAAATCTCTTAGGAGTTTAGATAGCTTAATAGTTCTCTTCATATTACTGGTTTATGTAGTAACTAAAGTTATAGTTAACTTACAGTACTAATTAGTATACATATACAATTTCTGGCACTTTTCCAATATACTGACACAACACTGTTTAGATTACGTTGTATTTTCGTATGAAATTTAGTGCATTTGATTTGCATATTTTGTAATTGAGACTGAATCTGATTTATATGCATTATAACACTACGAAATCTGAATCTAAAATTAAAACACATAAACAGCAATTGAGCATTACAAAAAAATGAATACTAAGTAAATCCGAATATAAATGATTATTTCTTGACCCGTGCTAATTTTTTTCCATAAATGATTATAATAACAAAATATTAATCTCAATATTTAGCACATATGTATAGTTGAAAAAATATATATATATATATTTATCACTTCAATTTGTTTAGTTTTAGAGATTTATTTTCAAGTCTCATACTAGTGTGGTAAAATAGTTTTGAAGTTGGGTTTTAACACTCTACATCATTGAAGTTTTTGAGAAGATGAACATAGTATGCATTTGTAGTATCTGAAAGCAATGATTGTAAATTCAGACTAAAGTTAACAAATTATCATTGAATAACTTTTAGAATCATTACATTCATTAGGTCTCTATTTTCAATATACATAATCTGAAAAATATCGAATACAATAGGCTATTTTTGGTCCAATGTCAAACCTTTTTGAAATTGTTATGTAAACTTACATAGACCCCTTAATAATATAGTTGATTCCGTAAAATTATAGAGTAAAAAAGAAGTTCATGGAACGACCTTATGAATTTTCTTATTAATATATATGATATAGCTATATATCTACCAATTTGTTTTCAAGATCTTTTAAAGACTCATTCAGAATATCTGTTGATGATAGTGAATTGGTTAAATATCCTCTGTTTGAAGACCCATTTAGAAACTCATAACAATTAACCTTCAGCTATCGCCATCGTGTTCTATGTGCATTTTAAATACTTATGTCTACCAAAATTATTTTCAAGATCTTTTAAAGACTCATTCAGAACATCAGTTGGTGGTAGTAAATTGGTTAAATATCCGCTGTTTGAAAAAGCATTTAGAAACTCTTAAAAATTCCAGCTATTTTTTGTAGGTTAGCTGGATTTACAAAAGATTACAAAAGATCTAAGAAAATTCACCTACAACCCTAAGAGTTCCTTTTAATGGAGATTTTGGCACAATATAGCATTATTGTTTAGAGTTCAGTTTCGTTGACAATAAGAGGGAATGCGGACCTTAGAACTTTCATCATGTCTTCTTGATGAATACTATATTTGGAATAAATCCGCTTCCTAGATATATATTTAGATCTAATTTGACGAAAGTTTAATAATGCCAGCTTTTTTGTAGGTTAGGTAGATGTATATTACAAAAGATCCAAGAAAATTCACCTATACCCCTAAGAGTTCCTTTAAATGGAGAATTTTGCACAAAATCGCATTATTTGTCGAAGTTCCATTTCCTGAACAATAAGAGAGAATGCAGTACCTCCAACATTCCAAAATCTGTGTTCTTGATGAATGTTATATTTGGAATAAATCCGTTTTCTAGATATATATTTATGAGAGAGAGAGAGTTTTGCAGCATTTCAATGTTCTCTATGTATGATTTCATTCCCGTCTCTATAGGTACC
The DNA here is from genome assembly GCF_022045245.1 of Lucilia cuprina. Classification (NCBI taxonomy): domain Eukaryota; kingdom Metazoa; phylum Arthropoda; class Insecta; order Diptera; family Calliphoridae; genus Lucilia; species Lucilia cuprina. The sequence goes on from NC_060954.1 coordinate 43,780,790, forward strand.
AGTATTAAATTAACGCTTCCATATTTTCGTTTTCAAACATTGTTTTCTTTCCACGTTGCGTCACATAGTTTTGGGTTCGTTAAGTTATCATTCTCAAGATCCCTTCACTTCAATATGAGGTACATTTGTTCTTTCATTCCGGCCATCAACGAGTACTTACTGTACGACATTCAGTCGTCGTTTTGTCGAACAAAATTTTACTTCGTTATATGCTCTCTTCACTTTATAGCAAGTAAATTCGCTCTTTTTATTATACAAACTTTATCTACATTCACATTATTTCATTCTACTCTCCTTGTTTCTACACACCTTTTCATTAGTATGGGATTCAGCCTTCTTCAATTTAAATTTGCTCTTTCGTTGTCCGAATCCGAGAGTCCTATTACTTATATAATGCAAACTTTACTATAAAAGATAATTCGCGACATTCATATTCTTTCGTTCTCCTCTTGTTGGTTCCACACACCGTTTCATTGGTATTCAATCTCTTAAAATCCAACATCAATTAACATGACTCTGGTGTAACGATTATTTTTCAGATTCATTGATCCTCAAGTCTGTTTTATCGGACAGTTAAGATTCATTTTTCGGATATTTGGATATAGATATTCTATGTGGTATCAGTGCCCCGTACTTCCCATAAATGTCTGTCTTTGGTATTCGATTTGGCACGAACGTTGATTCAGTATAACCGTTCAACATCATTAAGCTATAAGTACCGCCTTGGCCAATACCGATATGATATGTTGGTGCTAACCTCTGAGTGGTGTCACCATTTTAATATCTAGATCGGTACATATAGATCCTTTGTAGTTCGAAACTGTTTGTTCGATTAATTTGGAAATCTAATTCATGTACATACTAAATTTATGGAGCGTCGATCCTTAATTAGTTGCAAGTATCCATTAAGAACCTAAAGAATCTGATCTAATGTAGGGTATCATAAGATCAGAATACAAATATTCTTCTTACTTACTTTATTTTTTGAGAAGTAAAGAAAATAAAGAACCATTAATTCAAACAAAATAAACTTGAATTAAAACGATGATGATGATGATGGTTGGTAGTGGTGGTGATGCCAACTGAAATGATGTTGAGCGCATATTGTTAATGATGAAAAACATGTTTTAAATTAAACCATTAAAAAATTCAATTCAAAATATTAATGCCACTTAATAAAAATCACAACAACCGCAATCTTCTATTGTTGTGTTGAATCCCCACCGATGTTTCTTACTTCTCGCTCTTCACTTTTTTTTTTTTTTTGTTAAGTAAAATTTTTAAAAAATTTCGTTTGCAAAAAAAACCTAATGACGACAAAAATCAATTTAAAAGAATTATTTTGAATTTTAAATCTAAATAAGAAGTATATGTATATCGCCATGTATGAATAACTTTACCACAGCCCCTTTATTCTAACATACATACATGAATTTTTTTTTGATATTTCTCTGTAGTTTTATAACCTTGACTCAATAATGTCAGAAACCCAAAACCAATATTACTTAAAAATTCGCAACAAAAAAAAAAAAAAAAAAAAATCAAAACACCACAGAGAAAATAAATAAAATATGGAAAAATTTACTTCAAAATAAAATTAATGTGATTAATGTCAGTGTATCTTGTTTTACCTCCGATGCATCATCTCAAAAATCACGTCATTACTGCTGAATTTTATATTAATGTCTTTATATATAAAAAAAAAACAGGAAAGTGATAGAGAAAAGGACAAATATATAAAAATGTTAATGATATCGAACATCTAAATTATAACCACAATTAAGGCGATCAGCGATGACGTGTTTTATTATTTACACTCTACATTATAAACAAATATAATATGATTGTGACAATATTTTTATGCTTGTAGTGATTTTAATGACATGTTTAGAGCTTTCGGTGTAGCAACAGATTCATATTCTGATCAGTCCAAACGGATGTGTATACATTAAGGGTTTATGTTCAATGTCCTATAACCGTATTTGACTAAGACATTTAAAGATTACAGCCGTCTGGCTGTTAGAATCGCCTCATATTTCAAAATAATGTTTTATGTGCTTTTACTGACTCAAGCAACATGTACGCTGAAATCTCTATAGCGATCAGAACATATTTTACTATTGAAGCAATATTCTGGGACCACTTGTTCAGACTATAAACTTTATTACAAGTCAGAGTAAAGATATAGATTAGGATTTAATAGGCAATAGGCTAGACCATAAGCAAGACTTTTGTTTATATTTAATTCGACATTATAGAACAGATTAAAATGTATTCTATAATCATATAGAATAAACCTTTGCACATAATATAGACCATACTATGGACTAGATTATGGTCATGACTATATTATGTATAAAAAGTTACACTACAGAAGAGACTGTATTCTAAACTAGAGTTCAGTCTGCAGACTAAACTCTAGATTGAATTATCTATAGATTTGAAAACAGACAATGATCTTCCTAATTACGCAATATTTTTCTAATTTTTCCTATTTTTCTATAGGAACTATTAGACCGATGTTGGGGGCTAAACTAGAGTTCAGTCGGCAGACTAAACTCTGAACCATTGACTGGTTTATAGACTATATTATTGTCTGGACCCTATTATAGTCTAAGGACTTATCTATAGATTTAAAAATAGACTATAATCCAGACAATAGTCATACTAATTAGGCAATATTTTTCCACATTCTCCTATATGAACGAATGGACCCATGTTGTCCACTTTTTGAAACAAAACAAAGATATATATTTGTGCAAAATGTCGTCAATCTAGCTCTTCCCCTGTTGGTGGATATATAGTTTAATGATTAGGACTAGATATTTAGTGCGCATTGTAAATTTGTTAAAGCAAACATACATATAAATGTAACTGCAAAACAATCATAATACTAAAATGATTATGTCAAACATATATATGTTTGCAGCAACCATTTCTAAGAAGAAATTTGTTTGTTTCAATTTAAACTTAGATAGCAGACACTACAATATTGAGAAATTAAGTAAAGTCATTCTATAATGATTGATGGAATCAAATTCACTAACATTTTATGTTTTATGTTATACGTCTTTAACAACTGTATATTTCTGCAAAATATTGTGCATCTAATGGCTTTGTTTAGTCATCTATGCTGTTTTCAACAGGCAGATGAATAGCAACTTGTTTGCAACAACCATTTAAATGTAATTGCAAAATAACTATAATCATTAAACGATTGTGTTAAGCGTATAACAGTTTGCACCAACAATTTCAAAGATAAATTTAACAAAATATGTTTATGACAAGTTTAACTCAGATAGCAGATATTAAAATATTTTGGATATGATTCCAGCAATAATGATTGCTGGAATCAAGTCACATTTGTTTCTACGTATTAGATGTCTTCATATTTGTGCCATATTTTGCCCTTCTAGTTCCTCCCTTTGATCATTCTTTGTGTCTTCAACAGACAGTTATACGAATGGCAACTTATTTCCAGCAACCGTTTATTTGTTAATGCAAAACAACCATAATCATAAAATGATTGTCTCAAACGTAAATTTACAATATGTTTATGAGAAGTTAAACTCAGATAGCAGATATCCAAATATTGTTTAATTAAGTAATGTTATTATATAATGATTGCTGGAACTATGTTTATTCATCACTTTCATAAAGTGAAAAGTGAAGCGTCATAATTTAAAACTATATGCTTCTAATTCCCCCCTTTGGTCATCCATTGCGTTTTTAACAAACAGACGAATAGCAACTTGTTTGCAGCAACCATTTATATGTAAATGAAAAACATTTATAATCATGAAACGATTGTGTCAAATGTATAACTTTGTTAAAGATGAATTCGAAAAAAATACGTTTGCAGCAACTTAAAGTTAGATAATAAAGATCAAAATATTGTGAAATATGTGTTTAAGATTAATTAAATAAAAAATGTTTGCGACAACTTAAACTTAGATAAGAGAGATCACAATATTATGAACGTAAGTAAAGATTGCAACAGCCTTGTCCAGCCTTTTTTATATCTGCTGGAAATCTAATGGAAAATTTATATCTAATGGAAAATTATTCTATATGATTACTGGAATCATATTCACTTAAATTTTTAATCTGTTACAAATTTTTTTAAAAGATCTCTTCATTAACTTGAAAATTTGTATTTAAACAACACTTTACAATTGCAATAATTACATTGTTTTAATAACTATTATTAAACAAACTAAATATTTATTTATATTATTAAAAAAATTGTTTCCCCCTAAAGAGCACAAACATATTTAAAACTTTAATTACATATTTATTATTTATATTTTTTATTACTCGCATATTTTTGCATTTATTACAACTATTTGTAAAATATATCGTAACACTTCACTATTGTATAATTAATTAAAGTTTTAATTAACTGGATGCATTTTTATTTGTTGGAGAATATTTTACGTTAAAATATTGTATTTGTTATAACTATTAAGATAATAAATAAAAAAAACGTTAATTTCTCTATTTTTGTAATACTTATGTCAGTTAAATGATTTGCAAATTCTAATCATGAGTATAATATATAGACCTTCCGTTGCTGTCACACTTTCAGTTAAATATTGCGGTCTAGTTTTCTTGTTGTTATTAAATAGCTTCTTTTTTATTTGGCATGGAAAATTAAGTATTATTGTTCTTTTAATAAATTCACTTGGTATTTTTCTTTAGACTTTTAAAGGAATGCAGTGGTTCGGGTTTAATATTTGTCCGTCCGTCTGTTTGTCTGTCTGTCTGTCTGCCTGTCTGACTGTCTGTCTCTATATATCTATCTATCTATCTATCTATCTATCTATCTATCTATCTATCTATCTATCTATCTATCTATCTAT